>NC_064283.1:4316885-4376807 GCF_019186545.1 Solanum stenotomum
TAATTCTTCATTAGCTGAATCTGACTCATCAGATCGTGTTGTTTCTTCTATTTCTACACTTACTATAGAATATATGCTTTCATTGTCTGACATGTATTCATCTACATTAATTAAAGTTTCTTGAAAATCTTCTATTAATTGAGAATTCCTAGTTCTACTATTATTTCTTTTAGGACATACATTTGCTAAATGTTCTATACTTCCACATGTGAAACATTCTAGCTTATTTTTATAATTTCTATCATTTCTGTATTTTCGAACATGTCGATCTTTATTTAGATAAGGTTTCCTGGCTGAAGATTTTCTTAAATAGTATTTTTTATTATACTGCTGATTATAGTAGGGTTTATATTTCTTGTATCTTTTCTTAGGTTTATTTTGTCCTTTATCATAACTTTGGGTTGTGTACATGACATTCTTACAGAAACTCATTTCATTCTGTTTTAGTTGTTTCTGTATTTGTATATTTGTGCATTTTTCTTTTAAGACTTCCATTATATGTTGTACTTTGTGTCCTGTAGACCATTTACCGTTTGGATTCTGTATTACTCCTTCTCTTTTATACCATCTTTCTTCTATTTCTCTGCCTAAGGCTCCTGGTAGTTTATTAAATAACTTTTTTCCTAATTCTTCATCAAAAGAATTTCCACTAATTGTACAGTAATAATAATAATCTTTAAGAAGGTTCTTTATGTGGAACCAACTTGTAATACTTAGCTGTTCTAGGTGTATCAAAGCATTTCTTTGTAAGACTACTAAGCCACTATTTGGGTCTTCTCCTGTAATTAAACTGTGTATTTCATTTGTAAAATTATACGGGTTTGCTCCCAGGTTTACTAAAGCTTGGAATTCTTGTGGGAAATTAGATTTATATGCTTCCCATAAGGCCTTTGCAGATTCTCCTAAAAAAGTTTCCATATATTTATACATTGTTTCTGCGTCTGCATCTTGGTATGTTTTTATATAGTCTGCTACTACTATTCCTTTCCATAAATCTATTACTGCATTCCACATTTGAGGGTCATGTGCTGCTATGTTTAATATTTTTCCTTTACTTCCTCCTTCTTGTAACCTAATAGGTTCTTTTATAGGCATCTTTCTACCCATTGGTCTTACGTTTTCAGTTACTGTGTCTGGGTTTATCCTATAGATTCGTCTTCTTGGTACATTTCCTATACTTGTGTCTATTGTATGGTGTTGAGTAGTTCGTTGGAACGGACTAGCACTTGAACTAGTAGATTCCATAAGCTCTTTTTGACTTATTATAGAATCTCTTTCTATTTCGTCTTCACTTTCATACAGATTTTCTAGTATTGTTTCAAGGTTTTCTATTTTGTCTTGGTTATTATATTCTTTTCTGTACCCTATATTATCAGTTCTAAATTCGTATGTTTTAAAATGTCTGTCTACTTCAAATATACCCATATTTCCTGTCTTACATCCTTTACATTTAAAAGTTATATCTGTATTATTATTATGTCTTCTTTCGACTTCTTGCAAAGCTTCATCTACTTCATATCCTTCTTGTATTATTTCTATATTCATAAACTCTTTTTCTTCTTCTAATTCTAACTTTGTTTGATTAGAGTAATTATAGTTTGTGAATCTAATAGATGTTTCTCCTTTTGTATTAGTATACATTAGATGAGATTCTGGTATGAGTACTTTCTTTTTATTAAATTGTTCTAGGTTCCATTCTAATCCTGCATATTCTTCTGGATTTATTTTTATTGGTTTTATTAATTTTATTCCTTTGTTACCCATTATCTCTAATACATCTTCTACTTTTAATCGAAACCTTGTATTATTTCTAGATGCAACTTTTCCAATGAAACCTATATACATTAGTAAATTATTTCCGCTACTCATTTCTTCGTAGCCTTTAGTATGGATTCCTATTTTTATGTGCTTTCCGAATTCTCCTAAATTAATCATAAAATCTGGGCTAATATAAAATATTCCTCCATTATTGGTCATGTCTACTTCTGTTAATCCTATGATGGATTTCTTTAAGTCAGACCATCTATCATCGTATATTACTATTAATACTTTAGTTCCTAGATTTTTTCTGGTTAATCCTTTTAATCCTACTACTATTAATCCCATGTGCATTAATGTTAGTCTGTTATGTATAATTCCTCGTAAGGATTCTGGATTTATTAAATTCATAGTAGCTATTTCTTTTCCTATGGCTGAAATTTGTTCTTCTCTATAATGTCCATATAGTTGATTATTTCTTGCGAAATATCCTGTATCATATAATATCTTTGGGTTTAGTAGATTCAACTGATTCTGTTGGAATATTCTTAGGTCTTTATCTATATCTATTACTTCATTTAACTCCTGGATTTGTTTATCTTCTTGCTTATTTTTTGTTAATATTCTTGATATAAAGTTATTTCCTATTCTATTATCGGAAAAACTTACTCGTGGTCTTTCTTCGGTTGTTGTTCTTCTACCTGAAAGAAAGTCCATTTTTGAGTTTTTCTAACTATAGTTGGTCTTTCTTTAAGTGGAGTAATTTCAATATTTTTTAATTGATTTATTAATTCTTCTATTTCAGTATTTTTAGGTTGTTCTTTTATAACTTCTTTTTCTTTAATTATTTTATCTAATTTTTTATTTAATTCTATTAGTAATACTATTATAGTGTTATTTTGTTTAATAATTATTTGATCTGATTTACTTAAAGGTTGGTGGTCAGACAATCCTTGCGGATCTGGTTGGATACTTCCTGCAAATTTTAAGGCTTTTGTATAGGATGGTTCTTGGCATAGATCGTTCATGAAAGGAGTTTATCTTCTAGTTGTTGTATCGTCTTTTTTAACTTAATAACTTCAGTGGTTACTATTTCTACTTGTTTTGTAATCTTTTCAATTAATTCTGTTGTTTTTATTTCTAATTCTTTAGGCTTCTCTTTTATAGTCTTTATTAGTTTTCCTATTTCAATCTTTGTAGGTATTTGTTCTATATTAAACTTATTATTTAAGTATTGGATTTTTCTATCTAGTTCTAATTGTTGTGATTTTAGGAAATCAAAGTTTTGTTCTAATCTTTCTAATATCTTCTGTTGTTTATTTTGAGTTATTTCGTTTGTTTCTAGTAATCTTACTATATTCTTTTCTTTTTCTTGTGTTTTTTCACTAAAGTTTATTATAAGATCTATTATAGTATTGTATTGCTTATCTTCTGAATGTAAGAGGTGTTCTCCTTGACTAAAATTGCACCTTATTACTGAATTTTCTTTTAATATTCTGTATTTCTTTTCAGGGTAAATTCTTAAGTCTAGGTATTCTAATTGCTTTAATGAATCTATTCTTGCTATTTTATCCTAACGGAATATCTATTTTATTAATACTTTTTCTTTGATATTGTATTCTACTATTTGCGGATTGGATATCACTATCAATACTATGTAATTCCCACCTTAGAGCACTTAACAATTCTGGGTTGACTAGTGTTTGTCTGTTTACTGAGTATAAGCCTCCGTGATTACAAAGTCTATTTGCTAAGTCTCTTGTTTCTAATACTTTTAAATATATACTTATTGCTTGTTTTAATTTTAACAATTCTGATTTTATTTGTATTTCTCTATATAAATACCAATATCTTAGTCGTAGTTGTCTAGCAAAAGGATGTGTTTTCATATATTATGTCTGGATTTTAACTGAGTAATATATTTATATTCTAATCTAGAGATTATTTCGATTAGGTAATCTAACCTTATATTATCTTCTTTAGTCCGATTTAGTTCCTTATACTCAAAATATAAGCTATTCAAATCTCTTTTTGTTTCTAAATGTATTATAGTACTACGTAGCAGTCTTCTCATTTAAATTCTTACTTCCCAAAAACTTCTCGCTCTAATACCAAAACAATTACAGAAAATTCAAACAAATACAGAAAATACAGCAAATACAGAAAATTACATAAAAAACATACAGAAAATTACAGAAAAAACAATTACAGAAAATTCAAACAATTACAGAAAATACAGAAAATTCAAACAATTACAGAAAATACAGAAAAAAAAAATAAAAATATATATATATATATATATTATGTGATGTAAGAACTAGAAATGCTTTATTCAAGAAAACTCAAAAGCAAAAATATTTTAATGTTTACATCAAACATAAAATAAATGAAAGAACATAAATAATTTTAATGTACTACTATTTAATTGAGAAAAAGTCATAAATGAAGAACAAATTAAACCGTTTCAAATAAATTTCACAAATAACCAATTTTTAACTCTTATAATTGAAAGATAGTTACTACTATAAAATAGAGTATTAAATTTTAATAATTAAACACCAAGATATATTATCATGAAATTTTATTTGTTGATAATGATTATGATTATTTTTATTAAAGGTGTGAGCCGAAAAATGACCAAGGAATATTATGTCTACTAATGATTCATGCTAGGGCTATGTCAAAATCCTTGATTTCTCCGAGTGTCAAACCGTCCTTTGATTTGCGTCCGCTTTCCTTCAAATTTGGTCTTTTTTTTTTCCTTAACATATAAGTCTTCTAGAAATTCAACGTTGATGACATTTTTCATGATTTGATTCTCAGGAAAATTAAGAAAACGAGTTTCACTGATATAAAATAAAAATAACGAGCACGAAAAGAAATAAATTACAATGAAAATTGTGAATAATTTGAGACCTCTGGCCATTTCTAATGATCATTTAAATGGCAAGAGGTTTCAATTTTTTCGCAATTTTCATCACAATTATTTCTTTTTGAGCTCGTTATTTTTATTTAATATTAGTGAAGCTTGTTTTCTTAATTTTTCTAAGAATCAAATCAGGAAAAAAGTCATGAATGTTAAATTTTTGAAAGACTTATATGTTGAGGCAATAAAAACAACAGGACCAAATTCGAAAGGAAGCAGACACAAATCAATAGATGCTTTAACTCTTGAAGGAATCGAGAATTTTGGACTTAGCCCTGACATGAATTATTAGTAGAAATAGAGTCAATTCTTCAACTTATGTTTTTAATAAAAAAAAATCATAATCAGATTCTACCGATGAAATTTTATGATAATATATCTTAGGTGCTTTATTTGTAAAATTTGAAATTCTGACAATGAAAATAACTAACAATAATGAAGAAAAAATCTAAAGAGGAGGTTTTGAAGTACCCGAATTGGAGATTCAAATTTTTGGATCTTTGACCCATTTATCTGTAAATTCCTACTACACTTAAATCAGTTTTATGATATTAATTTTTAGATCTTAAAGTTGCCATATTTCGATCATTTCACTTTTATTTATATTATTCATTATTACATATAATTTATAATATTAGCTAGCAATGTATATTATTTAAAAAATTATGGTACATAATAATTTGTATTGAATGACTATATTAAGAAAAGAATATAAATTATTATATGGTGAATATGTGAAAATAGATTTTTTTTTGTTTTATGAAAAAAGAAAATAAATGAAATAAAAAAATATAATATTAAAGAAAAGGAAGAATATAAAGAGAATATTCTTTTTTCGTGCAAAATTTGGTATAATGTGCTGGAGTTAGTATAAAAAAGAATATTTTTTAGCGTAAGATTTGGTATAGTCATGTATTGGAGCCGATTTACACTAAAATAGTGTTGATCTTAAGAATCATAATGATTAAACTGATGGCTAATTTTAAAGCATAGACTAGCCCAAAATCAAGAAATTTTTAGTAAAAACAACGAGATTTGACAAAGACTAAGAAAACGTATAAATTTCAAATATAAAAATCTAGACGCATATAAAACTTAAAGAATAGAGAAAAAAACTAAGGTTTACCCTTTTTTTTATGGAAGCGAATCGGAGCTACGAGCAATAAAACTTCTCCACCACCCAAAATGAAAGTAGAATATTTCAGGTTCAAACCTTCGTGGGTTTGATCTATGAAAACACTGTTTTCTTCCCAAAACTTCCCCTCAAATCTGCACTCCAAATCAGTGAATACAGTGAGGTATTTATAGAGTTAATATTTCAAATAGTCAAATAACTAATAGTAATTTTTTCAAAGAAAGTCATTCAATTTTCTATATTTTGTCTCTTAACATTAATTATTTATTTTTTAATTAATTTTCAAGACATCAATTAATAAAGATATTATGGTTAATAGTTATGTCAATCATTATTTTTTTATTAGTGGTGTTAAATCCAAATAATGACAAGTAAAAATGAATGGAAAAATAAATTAATTCATATTCACTATTATTTCATATTAATTAATTATTTTCACCATTGTACTCTATAAAATCTGATCTTCAAAAAGAAATTTTAACAAACAAACAAACAATAAAAGATAGAGAAGAAAAATAGAAAATTGTCTTGATTCTCAACAAATTTTATCAAGGAAAGTTAATAAAACATTCCTTTAAAATATATAGGGAAATTAAGGTAAAAAATTTCAATTTTCAGATTTTGGATTAATTCATATTGAAATATTGGCTCCAATTTCAAGCTCAAAAATTTGAAATAGTCATCCAATGCATATAAATTATAATGTATTTCATTGGAAATATAGTCTTTACCGACTATAAGAGAATATGAAATTTTATTTTTTTTTATTTCACTTTGCAAAATTTCATATGAATTAGTGTTTGATTTAGACTTTCAACAAGTATATTTATTATTTATTAAAAAATTGACCTCAAGAGAACATTAAATAAATGTACAATGGTAAAAACAGAGGGAGTAACATATTATTTTGCTTCTTGATTGAACTTTAATCCTCTTTATTTGCCATTAATATGATAGTTGGTGTTGACCATTCTAATGAGAGGTTTTTTTAAATATAAATATACATTCAAGTTCCTTTCTTGGATGATGAGAAAGAAACAAAGAACACATAAAAATTCTTCTTTTTATGAGATAACATAGAAAAAAAGCTCATTTTGATTTAATTTTTGGCTTCTAACTAGAAGAGCTTATTGAATTCTGATGAGGAATACATGCCTCAAGCTTTGAACAATTCCCTAATATTCGTGATTATGTATTTTCCGTAAAATTTCCTATAGATAATAATAGCTAGCCTTCTAGGAATTAAGAAAGTGCCATGTAATTGAGTCTGAATTTTTTTTGAATGGGATGGTGTTTGAAGCAATTTCTGTGAAGCTGACTATTGGAATTTTTGCGCTTTTTCCAGTCCCAATTTGGTTCTTATTAGTCATATGTAGGTTGTTAATTTCTCGTCCAAAATAATTAAAAAACTTACTTGCATTGAGTATTTACCCCGCCTAAATCAATGTACGTATGATTTATATATCTTAATTACCATGGTTAAGTGATATACATATTTTAACTTTGATTAACAAAATCGGTTATATTAGTTATGAGATGAGACGTAGTTACCTAACGTTCTACTTGCATTTAGAAATTGATGCAAACAGGCCGGACCCACCCTTGGTAACGGGTGTCAAGCGACACTCTTTTACCGAAAAATTATATTGTATATACATATTAAATTTTGTTTTAAGAAATATATATATATATATATACAAGTACGGTTGACATTTCTTGAAACAAGTTGAAGGTTAGAGTCTACTGGTCAAGAGGTTGCAAGAAATTCATGAGGTCATGTGTTCAAGCCCTACAATATCCTTGTTATAATTTTTACTATAATAATTGACCCTTTAATGAAAATCTTAAATTCGCCGACGAATGCAAAAGGTCATTACTTTTCTTTAACCTTTAAACATTTTTTTAAAAAAATAGTTTCACTTTTTCTGGTTTAATTTGCTGGCATACTAATACTAGCTTACGTAAAGCATTAATATGCAGCCACTATGTAATATGGTTTGGTGGTACCCCTAAAAATGCAAAGTGGACTAGTAGCAATGTCCATTAATTTCTTTATTTATTACTTCTCTTATAAATAAATATTCAACTTTGTTTAATAAAAAAACACAGGAGTAGAATATTTTATACTGTTAACTCTTATTGACCTGCCCACTGAATCCTCTGGATAAATTGGTATTAAGTTTCCTCGATGAAATTTAATATTACGTGTTTGACCACTAATTAAGAATTTCTACATATATTGAGCAAGATATATCTATATGCATGTATTTTTGCTACTAGATACATTAAAATAGGGAGAAAGACGAGCGAAATTTGTTATGTATTTCATATACATGCGACTCCACTTGCATACCGTGTATCTAGAATAAATTATACATAATTTTGACTCCATATATCTTCAGATATATGTATCTGAACGTATCTGGACGCACCAAAATCAGGTAAAATTCGTAATATTACAAACTAAAGTGTATCTAAATAATTAGCTCTTAAACTATTAAAATTTAATAATATATGTGTCAAAATTAAGAATGATATTTCTTTGGTATGGTCTCTCTGTTTGGCTGGGCAGCCAGTTGATGCATGCAGAATAATCTTGCTAAATGTAGAATTCAAAGTGAGTCAAAAAAAGTGAAAGTAAAATAATTCAATTTTAATCACGTGATGAATATTGCATGCCGGCTTAAAACTCATAGTAACAGATAATTTTAATTTCACATTTTCATAGTAGTCCATCGAATTCAGCAATAGTCAAATGCAGTACGATATTGTCCAAAATTATATAACGAGACAAACAATGCATCAATATTCTCTCCATTGGGTCACTACTTAGGAAATTTATGCACCCTTCTCCAATATCATTGTTTTGATAACTGGAAATAAAGGCAGATTAATTTTAAACGTGATGCATGCATTGGGTTCACTTTTAAAAATTTTATCGTTAAATTCATTGCACTTTTGAATTTAAAAATCTAACATTTGTTAAAACTTTAACGTAAAAACTCTTCATATATTTGCTTAATTATATTGTATCTGTCAACATCCACTTTTACGATAACATATGAGTTTCAAATTTTCAATAGAATTGATATCGTGTGAATTATTAGTTGCATCTATAGAGGTAAGTACTTTATTCCTGCAAATCCATTATCAATTAACCGAAAGAATTTTACAAACTCTCGTACAACGCATTACAATTTATAATACTCAAAACCGAAAAAAATGAAGAAATAAAAATTGATACAAGTAATGAATTAAGTAATTAAATCAATAATCAGCAAACTAATAATAATAATACTAGCTTATATTAACCAATAATAATTAATTAATGGTTCATGCCAGGGCTAGGTCCAGAATTTTTGACTCCTCCAAGAGTTGAAGCATCTCTATATTTGTGTCCTTCTCCCCTCGAACTCGGTCCTCCTGTCTTGATTGCTTCGAAATATAATCCATCAACATTAACAACGTTGAGAGGACGAGCTTCGCTGTTAAGGAAAAGTGAAGAGCTTAATAAGACATTGACCGCGATCAGCACTGCAAAAATATTGAGTCCTCTTGCCATTTTTGATGAAAATTTGCTCAAATTTGGAGATAATAATTTGATATTATTGTACCTAGTTCTTATAATATTTTTGTAGTTGTGTGTGAAAATATGGTGCATCCTTGCTCTATATTTATAGTAGTACGTTCATGTTATTAATAAAAGGCGTTTGATGAAGAAAATATTAAATTCTTTGATGAAGTAACTTCTGGGAAATTTAACTATTGGACTCTCCCACTCTTTGGTCCAACTTTGGTTCTAATTAGTCAAAAATTGTTAATTAATTACTCTCTTCCGTTCATCTTTACTTGTCCACTGTACTAAATATAGTTGTCCAACAATACTTGTTCGCTTTGAAAAATCAAGAGATAATTTATCCATTTGTATATATTTTACTCTTGGCATAAAATATTATTCAATATTTAATACATTTTTCAAGGAATATAATTTAATATATTCAAAGGTAATATACTCATATTACCCCTATTATTTATTCATTTCTTAATAAATAAATTACAAAGAGGACAACTATTGTTGGACAGAGAAACTAATATTGAATTCTCATTTAGAAAAAATAATTTAAATAAATGTGGACATATACATTTATTTTTTTATCTTTTTGCCTGCGTACGTAATAGCCTACGTCAACCACTAACATGCAATATGGTCTTTCGTTTTAATTTTGGGGGTAATTTTTATTGTAAACTCTTGTTGACCTGCCCATTAGATCCTCCTTAAGAAATTAGATACATAAATTACTATTAAATATTAATGGCTGTTGGCATTTTGTTGTATCTTTTTATTTTTTGTTGGTATGGGAAAATTTGCCATAAAAGACATGATTCGTCGAAAAGTATTAGTCTAAACTTGGGAGGTTTACTGACTATACATATGCTATATCAAAAATGATTTTTAATGATAATAAATTAATGACAATAGTTTAATTGTCGTTAAATATATTTTTTATGGGTAATTAATTCTCTTTGTAAATGTCACTAAAGTTCATAGTAACATTGAATTGAATGACAATTAACTAATACGGGTAGAGACTTTAACACTCTTCATTAATGTATATATTTATTGCTGCTAAATACTATTTTTATTACATTATAATGACATTTTGATTGGCCTAATACAGTTCATCTAGATTTTGTGATTTAAGCTAAATATATCTCTCATAATAACACATGAAAAAATTTATCAAAGTATTTTTATTTTATATGATTTAGCCATAATAAAAGGAAATGAGTTTTATTTAATTTCGTAATTAAAAAAATTATAAGAAAAAAAAGACTTATTCATAAGAGTTTGTAGGTTGAGTTATAACCCATTTGTTAGCCATTTTGACCCATGTCATCTCGGCTAAAGTAATATTTTTTTAATTTATTAATGCGACTCATTTAATTCGTCTAAATTTTAATCCTGTGAATATTATTTATTTTTATTTAATACAAAAAATAAATAACATCTTGTAATTCTTCATAACTAATCTATGTAAACATTCTTAAATCGTAATGTGTATGTACAGATGTAGAATGAGAGAGTTACTTCTTCATAAATGATTCACATTTATTTAAGTGACAGTTTCTTAACTTCATAAGAAAACATATGCATTATTCAAACAAACTAAGTTACTTTGCATTATGACAAATTCATTAAAATAAGAGTAATGGTTCATTACATTAATTTCTTACGATCTTATGATGGATGGAAACATAAACAATTTTCCTATTTATGGGAGCTAAACATACAAAAGGGAAACAAAAAACTTTCTTTCCATTTACTCTCTGTTATCAATTTCTCTCTATTGGCTCAAGTAATTATTTTTCATATTGTAGATTTTTAGGCAATTATTTTTATGCAATATCAAACTTTCAATCACGAGTACACGTATCAAAAAAGAGTTGTGGAAACCTTTTGAAATAACCGATTTTAACGATTTACACCAATTAAGCTAAAATAGTTTTCAAAATAAATGACTTGCCATTTGAAAAAGTCAAAGATTAAGGATTATTCAATTGAGTCAAAAAGTGAAGTGGTTATTGTTCAATTTACACACGTGATCAATCAAAAACAAAGTTTGATTTCCCAACCTCTTAATGAATTCTAGGAATGGTCAAATGCTTGAATTTTATACCCCTTGTTTTCCGACATGTTTTGAGCAGGGGCAAGCTATAAATATTACTCCCTCCATTCACATTTTAATTTTCGAAATATGATAGCAGATAAGTAAAAGCAAAAAATATGATAAATAAAAATGAACAGAGCAAATATTGATCATCTATTCGGCATAATTCAATAATTTTTAATCAAATAGTTATATTTATATTAAAAATAGTTCACATTCTCTTTGAAGGTCCATAATATATAACTCAAAATTCTGCAATTTATAAACCGTACGTTTGATTAAAAGAAAAAAGAAAAAATTATTCCAAGATGGTTTCTCTACTGGCACAACTAGACCCTAAACTATGTCCGACATTCAAGAGACATATCTTACTACACTAACGTCCTATTATATCTCCGAACTCATTTTTAAAAATAATTTAATACACCTTTTGGCTTACGTGACACGCTCTGTGACTCCACCTAGTTGAGGCGTATGGGAGATATTTGAATGCCACGTAAATCAAAAAGGTGTATAAAATTATAAAAAAAAAGGGTTCGGAGGTAATAAGACCTTAGTTTAGTTAAGGTGTATCTCTGAGATTTCGGTCATAGTCTAAAGGGTACTTGTCCCTTGTTCCCTACCCAAAATGTTACTTCCTATGTCCCAATTTATATAACTTACTTTCCTTTTTAATCAGTCCCAAAGAAAATGAAACATTTATATATTAAGTAACAATTTTACTTTAAAACATCTATTTTATCCTTGATGAAATAATTTATAGCAAGACAAATTTCTGTCATTCAAGTTATATCAAAAGTTTTAAAAGTCTTCATGCCGAATCAAACTACCTCACAAAAAATGAGACAGAGTGTGTTAATGATTAAACGTGGCACAAAACTCAAGAAGGCTGCTTGAACCAATCAAAGACAACCGAAAGATGCCCAAGAAATATTGATTGGGCCTTGCTGACTTTTGTAGGCTCAGAGAAACAGAGTATTTGTAGTTGAAGTCTAAGGGCCCGTTTTGCCATGTGATATGATATCATAATATGATATCATAATATGGCATTATGAGATAAAATTAAAGTTTTGTTTAGATATGCGATATGAAATTTTTGTGTGGTATATTTTTTCATAAACATTAGAATCTCATAAGTTGTAAAATGATTAAAATAGCCCTAATTGTTTATTTAATCTCACCAAATAAACAAAAAATTATAAAATCGCATAATAAATTATTACAAATCTATTTGTTCTCCAATTAAGTAATTGTTTCATCCAACTTTAATTCATCAAACTTTAATTCAATAAAAAAAAATGAACATAAATTGTAGTGTACTAATCTTTAATACAATCCTCCCACACAGTACGAACAATTTCCTCACGTTGAACTTGCATTTCTCAATCATGTGACCGAGAAGACGAACCAACATTGTTACTTTGATCCGTTTATTGGTCAATATCATCCGCAATTATATTTCCATGCTTATAGACCATAAATATTTCATCAGTCCTTTGGTATTCTCGCAAATAATGATGTAACACTGCACAAGCTATGACAATTTTCACTTGTGTATCAATATCATAATGGTTCATGCCTTGTTTCAGTATTTTAAATCTATTTTTTCAAGCTCCAAAAGTCTGTTCAATCACATTGCGCAGAGATGAATGCCTATAATTAAATAGTTCTTTGGCATTTTGAGGCTCTCTTTCACTTCTTCTGTAATCTTGCAAATGATAGTGCATTCCTTTGTATGGAGCTAAAAATTATTTGTATGAGTGTGAGTTAAAGTTACTATATGTTGGTGAAAATAATAAATTTTAAGTCGGTGAGTATAATAAATTTTAAAAAATAATGATGTGATTATAAAATTTATTTACATATGAAATAATTAATTAGTAGATATAAATATGAGGTTGTTTTAACAAAATATAAATTTGTGGATCAATTTTTATATTAAAAATATCTCAAATTATGATATGGAATTCTCATATCATGGTTTTTGGTGAATATGGAATCACATCTCATGATATGGGATCACGAGATGGAATCAGCGTAAAATCGCATGTCCAAACGTTGATTCCATCTTATGATTCCATATCGTGATATGATATCGCATGACCAAATGCCTACATTTCAATATTTTAGTTGTTCAAATATGTAAATACAGATTTATTTGGAGATTTTATATGAGCAAGGCAATAACTAGGAAACATTCCTTAATTTTATGAAGTGATCCAAATCAAAAGGCCCAAAAATCAGTTTTCCTTTTTCTTTAGTGCTTTGCACAAATAATACTCCCTCTGTCTCAATTTATCCTTTTTTATCGGTCAAATATATTGACTCACATTTCTATACTAAATAATAATGTAACTTTAAAATGTCAATGTTATCCTTAATGAAATGATATATAACCAGACAAATTTCTATCATTTATTTTAGACCACTAGTTTTAAAAGTCTTTCTTTCTTAAACTCCGTGCCGAGTCAAACTACTTCACATAAAATGAGACGAAGAAAAAATATTACTTGACACTAGTGTTTAACTTTTATCTCTATTTAGGAAATTTGTGGAAAATTTACCATCGACATAACTTTACTATATTAATCTCAACTTTTAGGTATCTTTCTAAAATGTCCATCAATTTTGTCGAATTGACTGTTGGACCAAGTATCATTTTGTATGAAAATGACATTTGATCCAATGTAGGTTTGAGCTCTCCATATGATTTTTTTTTCTTCTCCATATGAAATTTTTTTCTTCTCCAAATGAGATTCTATGCGGTATAAGTCCAAAATAATTACGTTTCAGTATAAATATCGAATATATAGGAAAGGAAAAAAAATAAAGATACTTATTTTGTACAAATTGTTCACAAGTTTGTCGGGATAGCAAAACTTGTATGGGTTGGTTCAATTATTCACAATTATTCACAATAAAACTTGTTAATATGCACCAACTTTATAAAAGGGATAAACTTTAATCACCGACTCACAAATAGGATAACAAGGTGAAATATTCTTGATTGGAAAGTGCTAAATGGCACGAAAATTAAAAAAAAATTATAATATTTTTTTAATTTTAAATAAACTAATCTTTTTATCATTTTTAAAAAAAGATATTAAAGTTAAAAGGATAAAATTGTTTTAACAAAAAAAATAATATAAATAAAATATCATTGTGGCCAAAAATATTTTTCTTTCTTGATTCTAGCAAAATGCCAAATGATACCTAAATTCCAATTTCACCCTAATCCATATATATAATTTAATAAAATTCCCATTAATACATCCCAAGAGCCAACACACATCACTTTTTTCGTCATTTTCCTATCTTTTTCCAAAAGCCATTAATACTGCCAGAAAGCGTGGCCAACTCTTTGTTCTTATCTGTTTGTTTCAGCTCATATTTCACACTAATCCTGTTTTCCCCAAAACAAAGATTAACGCTAATTAACATAGTAATTAGAATAAGAATCACAACTTGAATTAATCAGTCCTCAATTTACATTAATTGGAAAAAATTAAAAGCNGCTTGAACCAATCAAAGACAACCGAAAGATGCCCAAGAAATATTGATTGGGCCTTGCTGACTTTTGTAGGCCCAGAGAAACAGAGTATTTGTAGTTGAAGTCTAAGGGCCCGTTTGACCATGTGATATGGTATCATGATATGATATCAGATTATGAAATTAAAGTTTTGTTTAGATATGCAATATGAAATTTTTGTGTGGTGTATTTTCTCATAAACATAAGAATTTCATAAGTTGTAAAACTATTAAAATAGCCCCAATTGTTTATCCAATCTCATCAAATAAATAAAAAATTATAAAATCGCATAATAAATTATTACAAAACTATTTGTTCTCCAATTAAGTAATTGTTTCATCTAACTTTAATTCAATAAAAAAAATGAACATAAATTGTAGTGTACTAGTCTTTAATATAATCCTCCCACATAGTACAAACAATTTCCTCACGTTGAAATTGCATTTCTCGATCATGTGACCGAGAAGACGAACCAACATTGTTACTTTGATCCATTTGTTGGTCAATATCATCCGCAACTATATTTTCATGCTCATAGACCATAAATATTTCGTCAGTCCTTTGGTATTCTCGCAAATAATTATGTAACACTGCACAAGTTATAACAATTTTCACTTGTGTATCAATATCATAATGGTTCATGTCTTGTTTCAGTATTCTAAATCTATTTTTTCAAGCTCCAAAAGTCCGTTCAATTACATTGCGCAGAGACGAATGCCTATAATTAAACAGTTCTTTGGCATTTTGAGGCTCTCTTTCACTTCTTCTGTAATCTTGCAAATGATAGCGTATTCCTTTGTATGGAGCTAAAAATCCTTTGTATGTGTGTGAATTAAAGTTACTATATGTTGGTGAGAATAATAAATTTTATGTCGGTGAGAATAATAAATTTAAAAAAGTAATGATGTGATTATAAATTTTATTTACATATGAAATAAATGGTTAGTAGATATAAATGTAGGGTTGTTTTAGCAAAATATAAACTTGTGGATCAATTTTTGTATTAAAAATATCTCAAATTATGATATAGAATTCTCATATCATGGTTTTTGGAGAATATAAAATCACATCTCATGATATAGAATCATGAGATGGAATCATCGTAAAATCGCATGTCCAACCGATGATTCCATTTCACGATTCCATATCGTGATATGGTATTGCATGACCAAACGTCTACTAAGAAAATCTTGTATGTGCTATTTCTCTACATTTCAATATTTTAGTTGTTCAAATATGTAAATACAGATTTATTTGGAGATTTTATATGAGCTATGGCCTTGTTCTAATCTACAGTAATTCCACTAGGAAACATTCCTTAATTTTATGAAGTGATCCAAATCAAAAGGCCCAAAAATCAGTTTTCCTTTTTCTTTGGTGCTTTGCACAAATAATATTCCCTTTGTCCCAATTTATCCTTTTTTATCGGTCCAAAAAGATTGACCCACATTTCTATATTAAATAATAATATAACTTCAAAATGTCAATTTTATTCTTAATGAAATGATATATAGCCACACAAGTTTTAAAAGTCTTTCTTTCTTAAATTTCGTGTCGAGTCAAACTACCTCACATAAAAATGAGACGAAAAAAATATTATTTGATACTAGTGTTTAGCTTTTATCTCTATTTAGGAAATTTGTGGAAAATTTACCATCTACATAACCTTACTATATTAATCTCAACTTTTAGGTATCTTTATAAAATGTCCATCAATTTTGTCGAATTGACAAATCTTATGTCAGACCAAGTATCATTTTGTAGGAAAGTGACATTTGATCCAATGTAGGTTTGAGCTCTCCATATGATTTTTTTTTTCTTTCTCCAAATGAGATTCTATGCGGTACAAGTCCAAAATACTTACGTTTTAATATAAATATCGAATATATAGGAAAGGAAAAAAAAATAAAGATACTTATTTTGTACAAATTGTTCACAACTTTGTCGGGATAGCAAAACTTGTATGGGTTGGTTCAATTATTCACAAATTATGTCAATAAAACTTGTTAATATGCACCAACTTTATAAAAGGGATAAACTTTGATCACCGACTCACAAATAGGATAACAAGGTCAAATATTCTTGATTGGAAAGTGCAAATGGCACGAAAATTAAAAAAAATTATAATATTTTTTTAATTTTAAATAAACTAATCTTTTTGTTATTTTTTTAAAAAGTATTAAAGTTAAAAAGATAAAACTATTTTAAAAAATAAAATAACATAGATAAAATATCATTCTAACCAAAAAGATTTTTCTTTCTTGATTCTAGCAAAGTGCCAAATGATACCTAAATTCCAATTTCACCCTAATCCATATATATATAATTTAATAAAATTCCCATTAATACATCCCAAGAGCCAACACACATCGCTTTTTTCGTCATTTTCCTATCTTTTTCCAAAAGCCATTAATACTGCCAGAAAGCGTGGCCAACTCTTTGTTCTTATCTGTTTGTTTCAGCTCATATTTCACACTAATCCTGTCTTCCCCAAAACAAAGATTAACGCTAATTAACATAGTAATTAGAATAAGAATCACAACTTGAATTAATCAGTCCTCAATTTACATTAATTGGAAAAAATTAAAAGCCTTACATATGTTACATAACAGATATATAGATCAAAAGCATAAATGATTCAATACAGTAAAAAAACCCAAAACTTAAGCTGAAAAACTAGGATAATATAATGTTAAAATTACGAAATTGAATATATAATATATCAATTAAGTTGATTTATTAGCTTTGAAATTCATCTTCTCGTAATACCGAATTGATAGCAGCGATAGCGAGAGATTGACTTCGTCTTTTCCCCATCGGGTGTTTGCAGCGGCGTATTTCAACGGCCGAGTAGGCGCCGGAGGAAGGCAAGGCCAGGCGGAAGCCGGAGGAGTCGAAGAAGACGCCGATGAAGACGGCGATGGCTTGGAGAGTGGCCAGAGGTAGAGTGAGTAGAGACGCCGGAAGCCGCCGAGAGCGAGGACGACGGCTCGGAGCTGTTGCTGTTGGTTACGGTTGTGTTTTGTGCAGATCAGCTCCCATAGCCGCTCATCTAACGCCGACTGGTTCCACTGTTTGCTAACGCACGCCGCCGTAGCTAACGTGCGCCCGTCGACGTGTTTCAGTATTTCGTACAGTAGATTCTCATTCAACAACACCGCCTCCGTATCCACCTCCGGCGACTCTATAACCTGCTTCATCTTTTTCAAGTCGCCGGAGACGGTGGTTGCACAGTTAGCTTCAAATTGCCTCTTCATCGGTAACTTCCTCTCTTCCTCCAACTCTAACACCTCCTTCTTCATCTTCTTCACATCATCGGCGCCGGTGAAATTGGCCCAATCAGTTTCTCCGGCGTCGAATTGCCGCTTCATCGGTAGATCTGAATTGTGAAAATATAAGGATAGAGGAAGTCTTTTTATTCGGTAGATTAGGGGGGTAGGTGTGGGGTGTGTTAAATGTTAATGGTGGGATTAAAGGGAAGCACATGGGATGGGAGGTTGTAGAAATGATTATCGAAGGGGACAAAAGAAAAGTAATGAATTGGGTTTTTGGGTGGGCCGTGAGAAAATGACAAGTTTGTCCATGTGATTAGTGGTGTGTTCCTTGTCTTTTTATAAAAACAAAGCCCGCTGTCTCACTCATTAAATAGCACAGTTTTTAGGTCCATTCCTTCGCCTTTTCCCACTTCCTTAATAGAGTGGTTATACCAGTCATCCATCTTATAGTCTCCACTGAAATTATTCTCTTGCGCATAGACATTTAAATATGTATCTCATTTAAGTGGACCTTCATTCTCGTTATATCAAAGTGATTGCTTTGTTATTAGATTTTTATTAAATATTTCTTATATATACTAATTACTATATAATATTTTTCTCAATATAAATATATGATTTGTTGAATTTCTCAAAAAATTACCCTCGATATACTAGGTTCGCCCCAATTTATTTCCTCTTATTCATAATATAAATACTCTTTTAGCCATTGGCATATATCCCTCTTAATAAAAATACTAATTTCTAGAAGAATAGATGTTTTGATCTCAAGAGATTAACTACTATTTACTAATAGTGGACAAGAAAATTATATCATTAGTTTATTTTTAAAAATATTTATTTTTTTAATTTAACTATTATATTTTCACATTTAAAGATTAATAATTTTCATCTTCTCTTTTTCTTTTTCAAATATTTTTTATACTATCAACTTTGAGTATTATTTAACTAAATTGGAGTATATATGATGGTATATGGATCAAGTTTGTTTCAATTAATTTTTATATTGTTGATTGAATGAACTAAGAAGAAAAAACAAAGTCTGAAGCAATGAAAGACTTAATAAGTTATGAATAACTTTTTTTAAAATAAAATCTCCAAGGTTTAGGGTAAAAGACCAAAATAAACCCCTTTTGATATTTATTAAGAAATATTTCAATCAAGTGAAATATATTAAGAACCAAAATGAACATTTTTTGTTATACATTAAAAACTATTTCAATAAAGTGAAATATATTAAGGACCAAAATATAGCATTACTCATACATTAAAGACCATTTTGATCATTTTCTCTTGCCCCAAACTTCACTCTCCATCCATCACGTCCCATCTTCATAATATTTTTCTAAATCACGTATAAATATATTTAGGATAATATTTTTTATTTGTCAACACTAAAAAGTAAGTAAAAAAATCCACTTATTTTTGAAGGAAAACATTTTAGTGCCTTGTACTTTCATATACCAAACACACCTATTATTTAAACTTCAAAGAACATAATAATACTAGTGATTGAAAAGATGATAGAATCAAGCCAATAAGATGAAGAGAAGATAATAATGTTGCTTAATCAAGAAAAAGAATATCTTAGGAAATCACCTTAGAAAATGACACCTTAATTAACACTCAATATGTTTTGTCTATTCCCCAATCATTTTATATTAACTTTATTTATCTGCAAATTGTGACACACCAGAAAGTATTGGGCCCTCCCAATATGGGCTTTAGAGGGACCTAGTTATAAACTGGATTGATCCATTAATTCACAGTCAAATCAGTGACTGGGCTAAGAAAAGTACCCAAAAATATTTGAAAAAACTTGAGACATACTTTACTACCATATATACTATTATTGCTTATACTAACATATTATGTATCTTACCACTAATTAAGAATTTTTTATGTATCTTATATTTTTAATACTAGATACACAAAAATAGGAAGAGAGATGATCGAGATTCATTTGTATCCCAGATATATGTGAATCACACTAGATACATGTATCTGTATGTATTTGGAGTGATTTGCATGTATATGGGATAACAGATACACGGGAGAGTGGTAAGCGAGATGAAAGAGAGGTGAGTGAGATTTGCTATGTACCCCAGATACATGCGAATCCACATGAATGCAATGTATCTTGAACAAATTACACCTAAATTTGACTTGTTTTGAGATACATGTATCTGGACGTATCTAGAAGCACCAAAATTTGGTAAGATATGTATATTGCAAACTAGAGTGTAGCTAAGTAATTAACTTCTAAACTAGTGAAATTTATGTAAGTTTCCCAAAATATTCATCTGTTTCAATTTGTTTTACTTGTTTTGATTTGACATGAAGTTTAAGAAAAATATAGAAAAACTTTTGAATCTTACCGTTTTAAACTAAAAATATGTTAAATATTCCAACTGAATTTTTACTGCCTGTTAATTGTGTGAAAAACATTGTTTGTCTTTTTTCTTTTTCTTTTTTGCTTGCAAACTATCTAGTTCTAGAAATACGATTTCACTCAAAGCATCAATTCTTTAAAATAATAAATTAAATTTCTTCTTGGAAACCACTTATCAGTCTAAAGAATTTATACAAGATTTTACGTATATACTGTACACGCATATTTGGTATTCTTTTAGGTGGCGGCTATACAATGTATTATGTAATATCTCAAAATTTTATCTTGTATATCGCGATTCAAATTATTACTTTTCTGTTATTCTTCTACGCACACCAAAAAAAAGAATTCTATGGTTTACCATAAACACGTTTTTAACAAGAAAAATGTGATACTTAGCTTGTTGAAGATTAACGAATATAATTCAATTGCAAAAAGAATAATCAATTTGAAAATCAAATTACTTTAATAAAAAAGATGTAGTGTAAAATGGATTTGGAATTAATCTTGTGATCAATCCAAAAGTAAGTATAAAATGAATATGAAGTGAAACGAACAAATTAAAGCAAGTCGAGGAATAATCCATTTTTTAAGACGAAAAAAATACAGTAAATCAAAGGAATTAATTAAAATTATCTAATTAATGGCCACTTCCTCTATGACTTGGGCCAGAATATGCTTGATTTGTCATGGCATTATCAATGGACGAAGACGAAGACATTGATTTATACTGATTCTGAGTAAACCATTTTGAGTTGCTGATATTGAATCTTTGTTGTTGTTGATCAACATTAACCTTTGGTGGCGCAAAAAGACGATAATGATGGTGTTCTTTAAGTTTCCTTGATCCTTGGATTTGAACTAATTGAAAGGACGATACAATTAGGACGATGAGAAATACTAGGATTATAAAATGTTGCTTCATGATTTTACTTTGTTGTTGTTTTTGAAATGTTCAAACTAATTGTAACATGCTATTCTATGAAGAGATGTAATGATGTGTTTTATAAGGGGAAGTAGTCATATTCACCTATTTGGTCGTATGATCAGGCACTTTGACTTCCATGCAAATTTGTCGGAATTGTCTCAAACAAATAGAAGAATGAAGTATATTATTATTTTATTTTATTTTTAATAATCTATTATCCTCCTTATTTTAGTTTAGATTGATAAATACTTGCCATAACTAAACAAATTGTAACACATCCAATATTTTCTTATATTTTACTATAAATGCTCTAATTTTGATATTGATATGCTTTTTACTACTAAAAGTTCGAAACGACTAAACGGAAATAATTTTTGGGAGGAGGGGGGTTCACCTAACGTACGCATAATCCGTTAAGAGTTATGGTGAAATGAATGAAATTAGCGGAGTTTTAATTAGTTTAGCTTTTAATAGAAAACATTTTACAGTTCTATATGACGCGAATGTTGATAATTATGACTTATATATATATATATATATGGTTTTTACCTATATGTTAAATGATTGAATTTTGGCTTGTATAATTATCAAGTTTGTAGTGGTTATACCAACAAAAAAAATTGAGAGATCTTTTCATGTGTCCTATAAAATTGGAAGTTGTAAGAATTAATTGCACATATTGCGCAAACTTTGCTCTACTCTATAAAAACCAAGCTGGATATCCGTTAATTCCTGCCGGAGCGCACTAACCGGTGTCTGGTCGGTGACCACAACAAATTCCCATAATTAATCCTAATTAATTAATCTAATTATGGTATTACTATTCCTTAAGAATTCACAAATTCTGAAATTTATTACATATGATGAGTACTAGTGAAATAATGATTTCAACTCACAATTTTCAAGTTAAAATATTGTCCAAGTACTAGTTTTAATTTTAAATACTTTTTTTTCCTTTAATTTTTAACCAAATATCATCGAAACGCCTAAATATCATGATTTCACATTGGATATATATAAGATTTTGCACTTGAAAATTCATTTACACATGATCCGTGATCGTCACTATATGATAAATTAATTAACATGATTTTAGGAGGGCCAGATTGGAAATGACGAAAGAAAAAATCCAATAGGTATAAAGAATGAATATTAACATTCTCGTTCCGTGATCATCACTCTAGAATATTATTCGTATTATATGTTAGATTCGATATATAAAATCATTTCTTTGGTGGTACATACTCTAAATTAAATAAATATAATACTTGGAAAACTCACAAACAAATAGTGAGGGAATATAAAATTATGTTACGAAAATCCCAGTTGGTTGGCTGTGGAGGAATATAATTTGTTAGAGCCTTAGAGGTACATGTGATGCACAATATAATGCACTTGAAAGAATAGCCACTATGCTATTATTTTAAGTGAAACACTAATATTAGTCACCCTCATGCATTGCAAGGAGGATAAAATAGAGATCATAATCTTGGGAAGTTAGGGTTCACGAGGCATGAGTATTTTCCTATGTAATTGCATAAGGGGTGCAAATTCATAATTTCGATTAAGGGGTGTTAAAATATAAAGAATTAAAATCGCATAGAAATCAAGGAGTGTCTATATGTAATATATAAACATATTAAAATATTTTTACCTAGCTACACTATGTGATTTTCTGACGAAGGAGACGAATACTAAATGAAGTTCCGAGGAGGACTAATTGGATCCTTCGATCTCACCTTGAGTGTGTTTAGTAAAAACTGAAATCGAGTCGATGAAAAAGGTTTTGTGAATATGTCAGCCACTTCATCCTTAATTAGACGAGTTTCATATTTTCATTCATCATTGCATTTGACATTGCTATCCAATATTAATTGGTCCGCTAGTGATTAATTGATCTTAAAATGTGATAATCGATCGGTGCAAATATAACTTTCCCCTAAAATTAATTCGAAGTTCCTCATTAACCAAATAATTGATTAATTCAACTAAACACTTAGCAGTTCTGTAGTCATGTTTAGAATTGACAGTTTTCCTAAAATAGAGCTCATTATATTAACATTAATGGAAATTTTGTTGACTTTTGTTAAAGGGGTTGAGTGCCCAAATAAAATATTGGAGCAATTTCCACCAACTCATACAGTCATGGAGTTACTTTGAAAGAGGAGGCATTAATGTCAGAAACGTGCTTTGAAATTTTACATTATAGTTTGGCCCTCGACAATTCAAACTTCAACAACTAAGCTACGTCATTTATTTCTCTCTTGTATTCCTTATAATATTATACTCCCTTTCCGTCCATTTTAAGTAGAAACACGTGGCGCAATCTGATTCATCAATTTAATATTTAATAAATGTTGATTCGGTGGATAAAATTATGACACATATATATATGTCCGTTGGTATAAAGAGTATATATGCTCTAGTTTTTGGACGACATGGGCACCAATGTCCCAAAAGTATGACGGAGGGTATCTGCATATCATTTACGATAGTTCAGAGGTATATTTGTCCTTTTTTCCCTAAATAAAATTATAATTTACTATATTATTATTTGAATATAATAAATTCAAGGATAATTAGAAATCCAATGATAAATTATATCTTGAATTCTAAACTAGACAAATAAAAGCGAACATCTATTTCTAGTATACTGGCCAAAAAAAGTGGATGGAGAGAGTACAATAGCAGTGGCGTAGCCACACACAGCTCAGGGTGGCTCTATTCACACTCGTAGAAAAATTATATTATGTATATAAAAATTGTACAAAGTATATAAATAAATAAAAAATAAATCATGCATATCTTATTTAGTAGATCTTGAATACCCTTAACGGAATTTTTGTTTTCGCCGCGGCTAAATAACAATAGTACATGTGAACAAGTTAATTGGAAAAACTCCAAGTAGTCACGAAAACATATGTAGGTAGTGTAATGTCGGGACAAATAGAGCAAACAGCTAATCTCATGATGAGCTATTTTTTGTGCACATAATTTTATTCAACTTTTTGACTCTTAACAATTGGTAGAAGTTGAGATTCCTCATATTAGACCAAAAATTCCATAAGCAATTTATTTTCTCATTTGTTAAAGTCATCAACCTGAAAAAGTCGGTATATATCTTATATCCCTTTTTTTTTTTTTTTTTTTATGACAAGGGAAACCCGCAGCCGCTATCCTTTGAGTGCGCACAGGGTAAAACCCCCGCTCCTATGCAATAGCTCGCAAACCACATAGGAGAGGTAACCCGCACTAGGCAAGCCTGGTGCGACGAGCTCGACCCAGAAGGCAAACCCCTTGCTTTCGCTGGCAAGGGGTTTCGAACTTGAGACCTCCAACATGAAAGTCCCAAGCTCAAACTTCAAGGGAGATTTTAGAATTAACTTACTGTTGCAATTTATCATCTTTTTGAATTTCAGAATTTAATTTAAATGTTTAATTACCTTTAGGGACATATTCAAATCAAAATTATTTTGAATACCACAAACACAATAACATTATATAACATTATAGACGAGTCTTAATTTCGTCAAAATAAAAAACAAACGGTATAAAAAAAAGAGAGAAAATACAAGTATAGATGAAAAGTCACCTAACATTCAGTTTCAGAGTAGGACAACGAAACATGTTAGGTGAGAGTTACTAATAAATGTTTGATTTTTAACAAAATCAACGAAGGTTAGAAGATGTTGATTTTAAGTTAAATTAGCAACGTTTTCGGTCCCTTTTCACTTGTTCAATTTTACCTTTTTATTTGTCCTGTTTCATTTTTCATTTTTGATAATTTTTTTTTTTTTTTTTTACATATTATACCCTCAATTTATTTAGAAAGTTATTTTGAAAAAGGTAAAACCTCTTTAATGAGTAAATTAATTTTGAAATTCTATCGATTAATGGGGGTAAAATAAACTCTCTATGCCAATTATTATATTTTTAATAGGTTTGTCGAGTCAATAAGGACAGATTGAGTATCAGTTTACAAATATCACTTTTTGAATATAATAAATTTAATATTTTGAAAAATGAACGAAGTACTTAATAATAAAACCATATTAATATTTCATTAAAAAATACAACGAATTCCAAGTACTCTATTTAAAACTAAAAGAGGAACCCAATAGTCACATGGTCTTCGGTCTAAATTTTGGAGTAGATGCACGTTGAAAGCAAAATAAATAAATAAATAGGATGGTAGTGTATGTCAAAACAAAAAATGGGAGGCAAATTAACGCTATATTATGAAATAACATTAGGTTATTTTGTAAAGGTAAAACCTCTTTAATGAGTATATTAATTTTGAAATTCTATCAATTAATGGGGGTAAAATAAACTCTCTATGTCAATTATTATTTTTTCTCAAGGAGAACTTTCCCAAATAGCCACTATAATAAACTTAATTATGCTCTATAGCTATAGTTTACAGATTTACGGGTTATAGCTACAGTTTAAGCTGCCTCGTTTGTATAATTCACATATTTGTATAATCCGCATGTTTGTATAATTCGCGGGTACATTGGTATAGTTCAGTTATTTTTGTATAAACTCAAAATAACGAATTTATACAGTTACAAACATCAGAAGTGTAAACAGTTATACAAATTATATTATACAAATTTCGAATTATACAAAAGTTGACAAATTATATCATACAAATTCTGAATTATACAAATGTGCGAATTTTACAAAACTAAAAAGTTGAGCCGCGTAATTATAGCTAGAGGTAGGTCGAGAATTGTAATTAAAGGAAACTATATTAGTTAATTAATTAGCTAATATATATTTGCTTATACGTGTAATTTTCCCTAAAATAATAGGTTTGTCAAGTCAATAAGGATAGATTGAGTATCAGTTCACAAATATCACCTTTTAAATATAATAAATTTAATATTTTTAAAAATGAACGGAGTACTTAATAATAAAACCATATTAATATTTCATTAAAAAATACAACGAATTCCAAGTACTCTATTTAAAACTAAAAAGGAATCCAATAGTCACATGGTCTTGGGTCAAAATTTTGGAGTAGATGTACGTTGAAAGCAAAATAAATTGGATGGTAGTGTATGTCAAAACAAAAAATGGGAGGCAAATTAACGCTATATTATGAAATAACATTAGGTTAAGGCAGGTAGTTGCAGGAAAATAGCAAACGTCAACTCTGCTTAATTTATAAATAAGATTATCTACTAGTTATATTCACATTAGCAATTTTCTTTCTTTACACTCTTTGGGTGTGTTTAGTATAGCGGGAAATATTTTTCAGATTTTATTTTAATTTTTTCATGTCTCCCCCCTCCAATTTTGATTTCTAGGTATACTACGAAGAATGATAATGGATTGGTAGGGGATAAATGCCCCCAATTCGTGAAAAATCGCTAAGTTACTTGCTATACAACAACTTAACAATTAGAAAATTATCCGATTATGAAGTGAGACAACATAGACGAGTTGGCACAATATGTAATCCCTAAGGTATCAATGTCTTCGGGAGGTCACTCAATAGTGCTATAAAAGAACTCATAGTAATTAAAGTATTTTTTACCGTTAATATATATAAGTTAAACGCTCACATCTAATTAATGAGCTTCAAATACAAAGATTAAACTCTGCTTCTTTGGTACAAGAAATAAGGAATAATTAATGTTAGAATGAATTTATTCCATATTATTTGATTGAAATAAAATGGTAGGATAACTTATTCCAAAATAAAATTTTCAATTTTCTTTATTTCATATTAATCCCAAAATTACTTTGTCCCACTAAAATAATGAAATTATCATCATAGACAAAAAAGTTTTTATAAAATTATAATTTCATAAGATATTCTTATTTATCCCATCTCACTACTCGCTAGTCGCGTACCAACCAATCTCTTAGTATCAACTATCAAGGATTCATTTAAACTTATAATTAGGTACAAGAATTTTGGAACTATAACAATCAAGCACCGTCTTGCCATCAAAAAAAAAAAAGGAGGTTTCCACGAAAAAGAACACATAATATATAGTCCTATCCTTTTTAATTTCACAGGTTTCCTTGTCATGCCACCTGCCATCAAAATTGCCTGTCTTTGGCTTTTTCCATACAATTTTTTTTTTATATACCGTCATGCAAAAACATAACAAATTAAAGACCGCGTAGAAAATACAAAGCTCGTACACACGCAATTTGAATATTAATATTCTCATGTGTGAAATGAAAAAAACCTGTATCATAACGTATGAGATAACATCATTATATATCAGTGTAAAGAAATATTCCAACTACTCATAAAACATTCTCAACAATTTATTTATTTTTATAAAAAGGGGCTCTAATAGTAATATTAGCCGAAAGATTTATTGTACAAACTTTAAAGAAAAAGTATTGCAATTCTCTCCATCCTCTTAAGTCAAAGTAGTTAATAAGTGTCACAATTCTATATTTAAAAAAAAAAGGTTCCTCACCGTCCCTCTCATAGTACTTTTTTCATTATAAATACTGCCAGCAGTTGCAATATCTAACAACTCCATCAATCGTCATTTTTCTTTACACAAATAATTAACACAACATTCCCAAAGTTCATACATACAATATCATGGCAAGAGTTAGAAAAACTTCATATTTCACATTGGCTTTGTTTGTTTTTCTTTTAATAATTAGTACACAACTAATTAGTTGTGTCAATTGTCGATCCCTTCGGAAGCAATCGCCCAAAAACAACGTTGCCGCGGCTTCACAAGACGATAAAGGAAGACAACTAGGAGGAGCGGAGATTGTGAAGAGAAGTACACAAAGTTCAGTAAAGAACATGGCTTTTATTATGGTTTCTGGACCAAGCAGGAAAGGTCCTGGTCATTAATTAGTTATTAGTCTCAAATTTTCTGTTTATGTTTCACACATATATTTTTGCACGAAGGTGTTTATTAAGAATTCTTCACAATTGTTGTGATGTACTTAGGAGACATTCTTTTAGGAAGGACATAACTATAGAAGCATAATTGAGTTGAAGATGTATATTGTAATTGCTAAAGATATGTATACCAAATGATTGAAATACTTTAATTTGTATTGAGATTTAGTTATTTTTAAAGCTATTTAAAAATTATTTTGGACCTATGGTGATTGAATGGTGGCTGTATTATTTCTCCATAGAAATTTATGTATTTTTCATTTAAGAAAATAATTGATGAGAAAGAACAAGTTTTTTTTTTATTATTATTATTATTTGTCTTTCATTAGTTAGAGGATTATTATATTGGTTCGAGTTTCATGCCATATTAGTATTGTTTTTTATTAATTTCTCATGGAAACCATGATGGCTTATTAAATTAAGACTGAAGGAGAACTACAATACTATCATTGTGTGTTATAATGTATTTTAAATAATTTCTATACTAATTCTTCATCTGTTTTGATTGGACTTATTTGTCCTTTCATTTAGATTGATTATATTTCAATCAATAAATTATGATGCTCTAAATTCACTCTTTTTTTTTCTATTGATAAAATAAAATGTCATGAACTTTTGTCTCAAAACCCAAAATTCAAAATTTATGAAAATTTGGGACCACACTTAGTTATTGACTTTAAATGCGTTATAATAATTCTTGGTGACGCAAAATCTTTGGAGATTTTGACCAGCTGCAGGAAATTTTTTTCAGTGTGTTGTTCGGCCGACAACTTCTTAACTCAAGTTTTTACTTGTGTTTTGAACTTTGGTTCAAATATAGTCTCTCATTAATTTCAGGTTTCAACACATGTACAGTGCCTAGACAGATTTATGATTTAAGTTTTACGGGTTCAAATTTTAAAAGTTTAGATAAGCGCGATATTAACAAGTGTGCACCAGCCTTTTGTCTAGCTATTGTTCAACTTGTGATTGATAACCATGTAAGTTAAGGTATAGAGGTAGAACTAGCATTCTGATTATGACTTAATAGTATATATAATCATCAAGAATTCAATTTTTCATAATATAAAACTCATGAAATCAAAATTCCAGTTTCCTCTGCATATAATAAAACAATATATTCAGCATGAAGCACACATTCTTCCACATTAATAGAGATCTAGTGTTGAATTGAGTATAACTTTTATTAATTGTCTTGGCATGCATATAATAAAACATGTATTGTAGTTACTTAAACAGTCGATTTTTATGTGTAACAAATAGCTCATTCAAATATGCTTAGACTTGATATAGTAACACATTAAAGATACTTCAATTATTTTTTTCCGATTTCACCTTAAAATTCTTTTATTTTTTATAAAAAAATAAAAAATTCAACCAAATCATATGCGAACGCCTTGAGAAGTTGACTTAGTTATAATCTCTAAGGACGACATGTGGTGGAATTTGAAATTAAAGGCATCCCCTCGTGTGTAGCAAGCTATACATTTATGACCACGCACATTGTTGAATCCAAAATATTCTGCGACTTACGGCGATGTAAGTCAAAAAGTTAGATTTTACGTAGCTGGAACTGATAACTTTTCCACCTGCTAAAGCTGACTCATCGCATGTTCATAAAGGAAACAAACCAATTTCTAGTAAGTCTCATTTTATATGAGGTAGTTTAATTCGATATTGAATTTAAAAAAGAAAGAAAGACTTTTAAAACTTGTGATTTAAAATAAATGATAGAAATTTGTGTTACTATAAATCATTTCAGTAAAATGGATATTTTAAAGTTAAATTGTTACTTAATATAAAAATGTGTCATTTTTTTTTGGGACATAGGGAGTATATGTTTTATAGCATATAACATGCTATAGAATTAGGAACAAAGTAAAATTGTAGCTTCATGGTCTTGATTTATCGGATAGTCATTTAACTAAAAGTTGTTATCTCAAAATTACTTCCTTTCTCGGAGAAATTGAAATCAAGAAAAAAGATGTTTTTTCTGAAATGATAATTATTAGTTGAGTAGTCATGTAAGAAACCGATTAACTCTCTACATGTACGAATCCAAAAAGTCCAGCTAACGTTTGTACTTCATATGCTTTTACATGGGAATATTTCTGGACCAACAAGATGTACTATGTACTATTGGAAAACTCTCTGTTTTTTTCTCTTTTGCGTGGTTATTGTTAAGAATGTGTATCATATTTCTCTTCTCTGTCCTATACACAGATCCAATTTGACTAAGAATATAATTAAGCTTACTTTTGGGCTAATATAGTTCAACTTTTCTATAATTAACATTATTTGTTTTGATATTTTTAGATGTCATAGTGAAATGTTATAGTAGAAAACATGTGATATGACATAATATGAAAAAAAGGTTTCATATTTATATGATTGTCATAATGAAATGTTGTTATAGAGTATGACTTCGCAAAGAAGCGTGAGTAGTCCCATTAAAATTTGACTTTACATATTCAGTGGATTTTTGAGTAATAGGTCCTTGGTTACAGCTGTTTTGCTCTGCAACATTTGGCCAAATTGCAGCCGTGAAATTAGATTTTCAAAAAGTTTAAGTGTCATGGATTGTACGTTTTACTAGCTACTACAACTTATCCTGTCTGCATAATTAACTAATTGAAAACCCCATATTGAAAAAAGTACCTTAATTAATCCTAATTAATAATACATGAAGTTTGTTTTACATCTTGGATACATTAGTAAGCTTGTTACTACTCCATAATCATAAGATCTGTTAAAGAATGACAAAAAGTCCCACATTGGTGGTTAATGAGATTGGTGGACTCCTTATAAAGCTTGAACAATCCTACTCTCTTTGAGCTAGCTTTTGGGGTGTGAGTTAGACCTAAGAAGTAATTTAACATGGTATCAGAGCAGGACCCGTCTCACCCGATGTTGGGGACCCCAAAATCAAAATTGTCCACGCACCAGATGCTAAGCACTGGGCGTGAGGTGGGTTGTTAAAGAATGACAAAAAGTTCCACATCAGTGGTTAATGAGATGGGTGGACTCCTTATAAGGCTTGAACAATCCTCCTCCTTTTGAGCTAGCTCTTGGGGTGTGAGTTAGGCCTAAAAACTAATTTAACAAGATTCAAGAGTGAATTCCATTTGCCTAATAAGAAAGCTGCTCTTGTGAAGCAGTAAATATCAAATGAAAGTAGATCGATTTTTTTTTTTCAATCCTAAAGAGGTGCATATTTGCAGTATTGCAGAATCCGAAATATTCTGCGACTAATGACCGTGTAAGTCAAAAAGTTAGATTTTACGTGGTTGTGGCGATAGCTTTTCCACCTGCTAAAGCTGACTTATACGTTCTTAAATGAAACAAATATGTATAGCATATAAAATGCTGTTATAATTTCATGCAATGGACTTATCCTACGGTTCCAAAAAGTCAAGCTAATGTTTCCTACAACATGCTTTTACTAGGGAACATTTTACGGTTTAACAGTCTACTAAGGGGTCGTTTGGTAGGGAGTACTATTAGAAGAAATAATCCTAGTATTATGTGTGGTATTATGTAGTACTATGTTTGGTAGAAATTTTGGGTCTATGTATAACTAATCCATCCTCCATGGTATTTAGAGGTGTTCGTGGTTCAGTTTGGATCGGTTATTAATTAAAATCAAAACCAAACCAATCTAGTCGGTTTTTTAAATTTCTAAAACCAAACCAAACCAAACGAAAAAAATAACCGTCGGTTTGGTTATTATCAGTTTGGTTTAGTTTTTCTGGTTTATCCGGTTTGAAAGTAATAGTAATTTTTTTGAGGACTTACGTAGATAGATACAAACATCTAGCACATGAAAAATCCACAGAAAAGCTATTATCGGTTCAATTAAGCAATACTAGAGTTATCATTACACGAACAAAGTGTTTCAATTAAGAGAAAGTATGACTATTTTATGTGAAATAGGGTAGGTAAAGACTAAAATGGATTTTAATGAACTTGGACTTAGGATTATTATAGTTGGGCTAAAGTATTGGGCTTGAAAAAATTGTAAAGTTAAAGACTTAAGTTGTTTAAAATTTAATAAAATATTTATATTTTATTTATGAATAATATATAAATAATTATAAAATTTATATATCTAATTTATCGGTTTGGTTTGGTTATTTTTGTGGTTTTTTTTCTAGTAAAACCAAAACAAATCCAAATAATATCGATTTTCAAAATTTAAAACCAAACCCAACCAAATTATCGTTTGTTTTAATTGGTTTGGTTCGGATTGCGGTTCAATTTGGTTTTTTAACCATAACCATGAACAACCCTAATGGTATTATAGAGTGTATAACTAATACCTTCCATTTGGTGGTATTAGTAATACATGGATCTAAAACCATGGGATTAATATATGTAAAGACAAAAATACCCCCTCAAATCCTTTCATTTTGTTTATTTTCTTATTTTTATGTTTTATATTTGTACTAATAAATTTATTTAAATCGATTAGCTTAAAAACTTTATTATTTAAATAGAGTTATTTGTAGCTAAAATATGAGTTATTTAATCTAATTATTATTAATATAAAATATTATAATCGTACTAATATGCTAATGTTGATGTATGAATTTAAGAGCTATTTTTGCTATTTAAAAACATCTTGAGTATAAAAATAGTTTAATTTATTTTGCTATTTTTTTAATGATAAAGGGCAATTTTGTATGATAAAAGTCCCAAGTTAACGATTTTATTGATGTAAAACAATGTTCAATACCTTTTTTCTATAAATTCTTATAGTTGTGAACTTTAATTTATTATGATGACAATTATTTACCCTCAAATAATTTAAGTGAGAAAATAGTGAACATGATGATAAAATTTTCCTTCTTCTAGCTAGTTAAAAGTCTATAGAAAACAACCCATCTATTCACAAAGAAAGGGGCAATGTCCACACACATTCTGTGCTCTCCAAACCTCACTTGTAAAACTACATGGGTATACATTATTGTAGCAAACATTTGAGTTACTAGCTGTCATTGGATTTTTGAGTGATGGGTCCTGGGTTGCAGCATTTTGCTTCGAAAATACTTGGCCAATGCAACAGTGAAACTAGATTTTCAAAGATGACAGCATACAAGGCACAACTTAATTAAACTTTTCAACATTCCGCATAGAGAAATTATTGTACCCCTTATATGCCATACATAAAGTCGGTGCATTTTTTTTTCCCCATCCTGGACAGGTTTATAAGTTTGAAAACTATTCCATATTCATAAACTCTTAAAAAGAATTAATTCCGTTCCTCTAAAGAGTCAATAATAAGATACATTGACTATTAGAAGCTACACCCACATTGCATCCCGAGAGCCAAACTCGAAAGTCAGAAGATCTGATGATGAGGTTGGAATTTTCTGAAGCAGCTAAGCCTGAAAAAAAAACGTACATGATTAAAAGGATAGCAAAAGACAGCTTGTGAAACAGTTTTCTTTCAACATGTAATTCCAAAAAGATGTGATTTGTCTTGAAAATCTAGTATACATGCCTTCCATTTTAACGACAAATCCTCATACTTTGTATCTTGAGTGAAGTTCAAACTTCAATATATGAAAAAATATAGTAATCATTAGAGCAAAGACAACATACCCAGTGATATCCCATAGGTGGGGTGGGGTAAGGTGTACGCAAACCTTACCCCTACCTTTGTGGAGGTAGAGAGCTGATCAGTTGTTGTCATGAGGTAACAAAAGGATCCAACATTTAATGTAGGTAACATAATATACTGCAAAGTAGTAAACATGATAATCACCTCCACTTTCCTTTTGTACCTATACTAAATTTGAGCTCTCTAGTAATTGGGAGGGCAAGATTATCGTGATTAAAGGAAAACTTTGAAATCAAGTGTACTTCTATTCTATGTAATTTGAGCTCTCTAGTAATTGAGAGGGCAAGATTACCGTGATAAAAGGAAAACTTTGAAATCAAGTCCAAAGTAACCCATAGTCCAGATGATGAGAACTAGAAATCTAGCTAGTGTACAATTGTACATACAACCAATTCAAGAAAAAGAAAAAGGAAGCTCCTATCACTACAATTTTCCACAAAGGAAAGACTGATAAACCGGCACACAAAAACACAGGATCATTAAACTAAACCTTAATCACAAATTAGTTAGGATCTGGAACAGGAATTTAAGGAAACAAGAAGTTTCAACATCCTGCTCCAAAACTCGATTATTAGTTATTGTTCATCAACTACAATTCCAACTCCCAAAATGTGCCCATTATCCACCAAGTTTAGAAGGCTGTGATTGGTCCAAAGGGCGGGTCACGGAAATAACATAGATATTAATTAAGTTGGTGATGAATTCTTAACATTCCCCCTCAACACCAACTTAATTTGTTCTATGCATATGTTGTGAGTGAGTTAAACCTTGAATAAAGAGAGAACATAAAAGAAGGTAAATGAGGCCCTCCCTCACTGCTATAATAAAGAGAGAGCATAAAAAAAGCTATTGATAACTCAGACACCCTTCTCCGGTGCTTAACCAAGGAAGGAGACTCTTCTTTGCTAGACCAAATACTTCTCCTTTATCCCTTGTCATGCTTTTTAGCTCAACCACTCTCTGTTCTTAAGGGTTTCCCTCTCTCAAAAAAAAAACATCTATAAGCATAACAAGTTATTCAGCACAAGTCATACATGTCAAGCCTAATACTGGGCAACTACCACCTACTAAATGTTGCTTTCAGCATGTCCAAATTCGTTTATCACCTTAACACTAGATAAGATAAGCTACAGTGTTGCAGAAAGTGGGATTAATATCCACATTTGCAATATTAACAACTACTGACTGTGTCAAAATTTTGAGCTCGCCCAATAGACCAACACTGATCAGAAAACCTACTTCTCTTAATCCCAAAGCTCATCACATTCTCCCTAAGGTTCTTCTTTTCTCCGGAGTCCCTAAAGTTCATCTAGTTTGAGCATACATGGTTTTTAATAAACATTTCAAACAGCAATAAGTACCTATCATGTGATATTAGTTGGTTGGTTCCCGAGCTCATCAGATTCTCCCTAATGAGCGTTACATTTAAGAATAGACCACATTGTATTCACATTTATCACAAAATTTATCCCACCAGTAAAGAGAAGCAAACTAGGAAATATCTTCCTCGATCTATCATAAATGTGTGATATGTGAGAGCAGTACATATAAACACTAAAGATCTTGGCAAAAATACAAACAAACGAACAAGCACGCCAGTGACTACTCACTTCCTGGTATTTAAATAAAGTCAGGACTTACGGAAAACAATCACTGTCTTTCATTCTTGTAGGCTCCTCTTAACAAGTTCCACGGACGGAGCTCAACCTTTCTATTGCACTAACTAGTCTAACATATCAAGCTTCATTATGTTAAAACTTGAAAACCAATACAATGTTTGTTACTCTAATCCTAGATAAAAAGATGAGTAAAGCTTCTATAAGAAGGATTCAGGCTAACCCTAATGTACTCACAAGTACCCCCTGCAAACAATCTGGAGTTTGATGTAACCAAATCAAGTTTTCTGGGACCCAAAGTTTATCCCATTCTCCAGAACATGCATGGAGTTTATAAATAAGTATGGATTGCTTTCGACGTGAATTCAGAATAGAAAAACTCTTCACCTCAACATCTACCAGGATATATGGAAGCAAACAAAACACACCAGCCTTGTAAAAGGAAGTATGCATGTATAAGCTCGACACTATAGCTATAAAGTAAATAATAAATAGAAAGCTATTGATAACTCACTTTCTAGAATTGAAACAACATAACTCTCCCAACATCTTACGATTTCTTTAACAGACTCCATCCTCCCTACTCATCTATTTACTTAAATGACTACTTAGGAGTTTCTCTTGTTCATAGATCTTGAAACCATATTATCATCAATTACTCAAAATCATTTCCTTAGGCAACAACAAAAGCTCCATCCTATCCCTACATTGTTATCTGACAAAGTAACCTGAGTGAATGGAAGTTCGCTCTTGAAAAACTCCAGCTCTTTCTTTTAGTTGACAACCATTTACATATGATCCCTGTCATTTCTCATAGACTTAAACATCTATTTATCAGTGGTAACTGGTAAGCAACTGATATACATTTATTCTTGCACAAACTTAACATAAAACTGAGAGTTCGTACAGCCTACCCTACCAAGAATTACTAAAACTGTGAGGATCGTTTGGTTGGGAACAACTTATCCCGGGATAAGTTATTCCAACATGTGTATGAGATAACCTATCCCATCCCTAAGGTATAAATGATGTGATAAATAATCCAAGAATTGCCTAATACCTCCAACCAAACGCAGGATAACATAGTCCGGCATTTTATCCCTGGGATTGTTGTAGCTTATACCTCACACCAAACAACTCCAGAAGGTTAAAGCACAATGGACAGGAAGAGGAAAATTAATAAATGAAACAGATATAAATGAGGTACACAATAACAAACATCCACCAGTTCCAGCCAAGTATGCAGATCAACAGGCATTAAAAGGAAATATAAACAACGTAATGCCAAAATCACAACTTTTTCCATCAACCACATTTAGATAGCATTAATTTCATGGTATTTAACATAACATTTAAACACCTTAACAATCCATAAACTGCATAAAGCTGTTACCTGAGTTAATACAGCTTGCAAGTAATTGAATTAACCAAACCCTAGATGATTTCTCACTGCAGAAGCAAATATTTAACAAAACAAAAGTAAGCAAATGACCTCTTCAAGGCTCGGTTTCAACGGATGAGACATCCCCAGTGAGACCAGAAGCAGAGGAGGGCTCCGAAGCATCAGCCGGCAACTCCGACGGCTTACTCTCACTCTCCGAAGCAGCAGCAGGAGCAGATCTGGACTTAACAGTGTCAATCATGCGCTTGCTAATCTCCTTTGAGTAAACCTGAAGTATCTCAATGCCGTCATCAGCATCGGTAGCAGTGGATCCAGCAGCAGCAAATGCCTCCTCTTCAATCAGCCTTGCAGTTTCAGAAGCCTCGTCTTGAGGGAGAGTTCCATAACGCTTTGAGAGTATGGAAGGTGTTGACAGAGACTCGATGAGGCGGTTGATGACGGCGTCACGAGTGCGCTGAGTTGGTGGCCAAATGCTGAAGGAAGTGGTCATCGGCTTGTTCTGAGTCTCCTGTGAGACGGTCTCCTGGGACTGAGCTGAATCGATTTCCGCCATTGATGGTGGTGGTGGTGCGGTGGTGTAGCGGTTGGGGTTTTGGGTTCTGTAGGGTTACGCTGAAATTGAAAATTGGGAAATTGGGGAAATGGAAAAAAAAGGGAGAGATATAAATAAGGGGAACATTAAAGACAAAATTAAATGAGTTACTGTTTTGCGAAAAAAGAGGTTGGCCCCCACTTGCTGTGATTTTAGGGAAATTTTTTGGCGCATTTGGGGAGTATTTCAAGTTTTGATTTTAAATTAATTTTTTTTATGAAATTTGTTCAAAATTTTTAGGTTCAATTTTAAATCAGGAATTCAATATAAAATTTGAACCAAAAAATTGTTTTAAAATAAAGAGATTTAAATTTTATAAAAAAGACTTAGATGTGAAATTGTTTGTACTGAGATGATTTTATTAAAGAATAGTTAATTAACATTATTAATGATTTATGGGAAAAGAGCCTGATATACACCCAACTTTGTCATCTGAAGTTGATATGCCCTCGTTATGAAAGTGGTTCATATATATTTTAATTGTTATACAAATGGTTCACATATATCCCTACTGTTACAAAATGAGCTCATATATACCTTTCATTTAACGAAAATAAAAAAAATAGTTTTAAATTTATATTTTTTACTTTAAATTTTAAAAAAATTCATGTAGGGTATATATGATCTTTCTAGCAAAGTTCAAGGTATATTTTAATCATTTTTATACATAAATTATTTTTTGACGTCTTTGATTATCATTGTTTGAATTTCTTATTCTTATTTTTCCTTTCATTCCATTGTGTAAAGAAAAAAAATTTAAAACTATTTTTTTTTGGCTATATTATAATTTAAAAATATTTTTTCGACTACATTGTTATTTAGTTTTTGTATTTGGAAAAAAAAATTGGGTCATCTATAATAAATTTTACAAGAAAATTAGTGAAACATAAATAAATTTGACCATCAAAATGATAAATTTAAATTAGTTGTTGAAACCAAAAAAGGTCAAAAAAATATATATGTGAGGAGGATTAAATATATCCATATGTGATTATATTTTTTTAATTTTTTTTATTAAATATTAAATTGAAATTAATTTTCTACTTCCGTTAGAAGAAAAGGTTATATGTGAGTCATTTGTATAACACTAAGGGCATATATGAGTCATTTTCATAACAAGGAATATATCAGCTCTAAATGACAAAGTTGAGGGTATATCAAACCATTTTTCCTTGATTTATTAGATAACTTTTTGTAAAATTATGTGTTTGAAAATTTGTAACAACATGTAATTATAAAAAAAAAGATATTTATTAATTATGCGTGTTCGGTATTACAATGCCTATATTGCTCATTAATTTGGTAAAATTGATTAGAGTTGGAGATGTTTGATAATTTGTGAAAATTATGAAATTTCATATTTATAAAGGAAAAGATATATAATTTAAGAAATTTAACTTGCAAGATTACATAAAATTTCAACTTCATATTATGAGTTGTAATTATATCCAAAGGGATCCTTACTGCTGTTGCTTGAATACTAGTCTCAATTAGCTACACATAATGATTAAACTTTACTTGTAAAGGTATTATATTTCATCTTATACATCATTATTTCAAAGCTGGGAGAGAAGCTGCACGAAGTTGGAACGCGGAGTGCAAATAGCCTCCAAGGACTTAATTTTCTGAATGTTGATTCTTGAATTGTAGCTTAACTCCAAATTTTCCTCTCCTGCACTTTGCCAATCAAAGCATTGAATAAGTGCACCAAGCGCCAATGAAATAGCGCGCGTGCCCATAGTAGCTCCAGGACATGATCTTCTCCCCATTCCAAATGGTATAAGTTTATAGTTAAATCCTTCTTTTTCCCCTTCCATTGCCTCAAACCTCTCTGGTTTGAACTCGTTAGGCTCCTTCCATACTTGGGGATCCCTTTGAATGGCCCAAATGTTAACCAGTAGGATCGTATGTTTTGGTACATTGTAGCCACCAACAGTACAATCCTCTGATGAGTAGTGAGGCAATAGAAGTGGTACTGGAGGATATAATCTTAGCGTCTCATTGATAACACTATGCAAATAAGGAAGTTTAGTGAGATCAGATTCGTTTAGCAAATGCTCGTTCCCTACTTGGCTATCAATCTCAGCCCTCAGCTTATGCAATGCCTCAGGATGAGCTAAAAGAAGTCGCATCGCCCATTGGAGGGATGTTGACGAGGTATCTGTTCCAGCAATAAATATGACCTGTAGCACGATTCAATCAGCTAGCTTTCTAACTTTACAAACTATAAAGAACATGTAAATAGAGATGAAATAGTTAATCGTCAAAAATACACCTAAACTATCACTTTTTTCATGAGTTTCACACCCCAAACTATCAGTTATTCCCTTTTCCTACTTGAACTGTCATCACCTATATATTAAAACACACCTCGAAGCTGACTAGGCCAACTATCAGTTGTTCCCTTTTCCTACCTGAACTATCTTTATCTACTCAACTAGATGTGTTTTAATACATAGATGGTGATAATTCAGATAGGAAAATGAAACAATTAGTGATAGTTCATATAGGAAAAGGAATCATTTGATAGTTGAGATGCGAAATTCAGATGTGTTTTTGACCATTATCTCTACGATGAAATGTGTTTTAGAAACATAAGGGAAGTGTAACAGGATACCAACCAGCATAATACTTTTGATTACATCTTCTGTGTAGAATTCAGGCTCAGATTCTTGAAGAGACAACAGAGTTCCAATCAATGTGTTCTGTTTCTCCCTGTTTCCAACACTAACTTTCTCCTGTCTAAATTCCTCTAGCAAATTGTTCAAGAATTCATTTCTCTGATTATGCACTAAACTCATTTTCTTTTCCATCCCCTTATAACCAATCCACCTCAAAAGTGGCAAGAAGTCACACATATTCAACACTGGTAAATCTACAATGAAAATCCCCTTTAGTCTTTCGATCATCGCTATCCCCTTTCCCATACCAGCGTCTTCCTCACTCACTAAATGTCTCCCCGCGACAATTTTGTTCATAAGGTTGAAACTAAAAGTACAAAACCAGTTTGTCAAATCCACATTTCTGCTTCTACCATTACAAAATTTGAATAATGAACGCGTAAAGTTAACAACTTCTTGATCCCGGACATTGGACGTTTTTTGTAGGCTGTTTGATGATAAAAGCTCCATAACTGTCAACCTTCGAAGAATTTTCCATAATTGTCCATAAGGAGCCCAAATATAGGCCGTATAGTTGAATGTCAACCAGTCTCCTGCGATCAGAGGGAGATTCAGAATTTAAACTTAACATAAATATAAGTTCAAAACATAATATTACACATATATCTATGGTATAAGTAAAAAAAGAATGTCCTTCCTACTAGGAGCATTAGAAAAAACCACAACTTTGGTCTGGACCATGTAATTATGTATATATTCAGAATTCATAAACTCAAAATTCTAATTGTGTCTCTGTGCTTTTTACCTGCCATGGTACGTGGTCGATTTGCAAAAATGATATCATTTTTGGTGAAACATTCTTCGACTGCAGATGGCGACGAGACAATAAGTACAGGCATAGAGCCATACCTAAGATACAAAACAGGACCATATTTTGCTGATAATGAGGTTAGTGTCGACAATGGTTTGTTTTTCAAAAGGTAAAGATGGCCTATAATTGGAAATGCAAGTGGACTAGGTGGTAGATTATTTCTTCTAGAATTGAAGAAATATTTGTAAAAAATTGGAAAAATTAGAACAAGAAAGATTGTAAGATAGTAGTTATATTGGTTCTCCATTGTTGAATCAACAAATTGAAGATTGTTTTGGAGATGAGAATTAATGAGAATACTAATATATAGTTTAATTTAATCAACTATTGATCAATACAATGAAAGGGACATGTTGACCAATATATTGTTTATGTAGTTTGAAAGAAATCCAACGTGCTGAATTAATAGTATAGTCCACTCAATTGTGCTAAATCAAAGACTAGACATTGGGTCAACAGTATCTTTTAATATAAATGAAGAGCAGTAGAAACTAGATGACAAGCTGGATTATCTTTAGATATATATATATTCGTTATCACAAAAATAACTTTTAACGGCCGTAAAAATATATATTAATAAATAGTACTAAAGGTTTTTTGTTAATTTTCATTAGATTCAATGTCGTTATAGTCTTTAACAACTTTCATAAAGAGTGTATCTGACAGCTATTAAACTATTACCGTTAATTATAAATAGATGAGAAATATTATTTTTGATGTAGTGATTACGTACCACATGACTATCAAGTAATGGACAAGACTAATTTCAACTTGTCTATGTATTGCAAGATTCTCCATTATTTGAATTGATAGTTTTAATGAAAAATGAGAAACACGCAGTTAGTTTAGCAATAAATTGTAGGACATATCATGTTTTTTTTCTTTTCATTGTTAAAAATAGGGGCGGTGCTAGGTACACAAGAGGTTTATTGAATCCACTATGTCAGAAAATTATATTGAATATATTACGTTAAAATCATTAAAATTAATTAAATATTTCTCATTCACTTGTTTGACCTAGACTTATGTCATTCTTCACTTGTATATATCAACATTGAGATCCGACTAAATTTGAATTTGCGTATTACAAAACTTATTTATGTGGCAATGCTCCCAACAAGTTCTTTTTACAATCTCAAGAGCTCTAAGCGGAGACCTCTGATTAAGAGCAGAAGAATCACAACCATTATATCACCATGTTGGTATGAAATTTGAACTCTATATAGTTGAGTGATACAAAGTGATACGTACTATAATTATCAAGCTATACAATTTTAGTATTTGTTATGCGTCCTTCTAATAAAAATATCTTAAATGGAAGCAAACAATAACGTGAACGTTTAATTATGCTAAAAGCAATGCCAAAGTGTAATTATTCAACAATTGAACTCTCACCAAACTAAAATGATGGATAATTATGAACGGAGGAAGATGTATTTTCCCCAACTTCAAATTTTATATTTCAAGTTTGAAATCGGAATAATTAATTAAATTTCACAGACAAATACTTTCGTCTTTCTTGACTTATTAATTAAGAAAATATTTGAAGTTTTACTCATGAACAAAAGCCTTAATATTCCAATTCAGGCACTCCAAAAATTCAACGTGACTTGAATAAATAATGGTTAGTTTTGAATCTTTAGATCCATAAGTTTAACTTAAGGATATAATAACCTAAAAAGGGTAAATTCATAAATATCCACTTTTCAGCTCTTGTAAAATTGAAAAATAGACATGGTCGTGTAGTGAAAATTAAAGAGACATTGTCAAATTCCATAAGTGAAGTGGGTGGAATTTGAAAGTTCAGGACGAAAATATAACTTAAAGTCAAATATCTTAGAGTTTCACTAGTGAAATTTGAAATTTCAGAATATAAAATGTGTCAAGATAGTACCAATAAATGTCATTCACAAATATTTACTCTTTAGTCCTTATAATAGAAAAATAGACATTATCACATAAAATGTGTCAAGATAGTACAAATAAATGTCATTCACAAATATTTACTCTTTTGTCCTTATAATAGAAAAATAGACATTATCACGTAACTTAAAATTCTATAAGTGAACCTCGAAGATATTTACGTGTGGATTTGAAAGTATAAGGTGGAGATATCTTTTACTGTCAAATTAACAAATATTCTAAATTTTCACATCTGAAATTTGAAATTTCAGAACATAAACTATTTTTCAAAATAGTACCAAAAAGTATCATTCACAAATATCCACTTTCCACCCATTGTAATTAAAAAACAGATGTTCATGTAGCTGTTCATGTAGCTTCAAATTTCATAAGTGAAGCTTTGAGATATTGATTTACATATAGAATTTAAAAGTTCAAGACGAAGATATCTTATAAAGTCAAATATCCTAGAGTTTCACTTACAAGTTACAACATCAACAACAACATATTCAGTGAAATCTCAAGACCAGGACGCGATCTCTACATACATAAAATTGTACTAATTCATATTAAACTCATCAAAGTTGAGAAAGGAGTGTAACCATGGACTCTCTAGGCCTATACAATGCCTCCAAAGGCTCAAGTTTACTTAACATAAGCCCACAACTTTCATCTAAACCCACCAATTCATCTCCAATTCTTTCCCACTCAAAACACTGAATAAATAAGCCCAAAACCAAACCAATCAACCTCATAGCAAGCCCAGAACCAGGACAAGCCCTTCTCCCCATACCAAATGGTATAAATTTACACCCTTCAATTCCCCCTACAAATCTCTCTGGCTTAAACTCATTTGCCTCTTCCCAAATTTTACTATCCCTTTGAATTTCCCAAATATTTACAAACAATATTGTACCTTTAGGAATATGGTAACCTTCAATAGTACAATCTTGCGTTGAAAAATGTGGGACTAAAAGTGGTCCAGCAGGAAATAACCTTAATGTTTCATTGATTATGCAACGCAAATATGGTAATTTAAGGATGTCTGGTTCCTCTAATGGACGTGTTTCTCCGATGAGGTTGTCGATTTCGAGTCTAGCCTTTTTCATTACCTCTGGATGATTTAGTAACAGTGACATTGCCCATTCCATTGTTACAGCTGATGTATGTGTTCCAGCAGTGAACATTACCTTTTAAAAATACAAAAGTTAAAAACAATATCATTCAAAATGTTGAAAATAATTACTAAAGCAAAGATCAAAGGATTTAATGAATTTCACGCAATTAGTGTAGTTTAACTTGTTATAACATGTTATTGGACCTTTACTCAAGTTTACTAGAAGTCGTAACGTGTTATTGACTTTTAAATTGTCTAATAATTTACAATGAGTTCAAATTATATACGTTGATAGTGTAAGACGATATATATGCAATCAAGTTATTTATAAGGAACTAATCTATCATAACATTTTAAAATGTGGCAATAATATGAAAATGTTTACAAAATGTTTGGTTGTGAATGTATAAAATCGTGGGCTCATATCTCCTCTTTATGTAATTTTAATGCATTTTTACTCATAATAAGTTTATGCTCTGTGCAGAAAGTAATGTGTTCATATGAACCCAGTATGTTTGTGCCCACATGATAACTTTAGTATATTATACATATTTTAAATTTAAGACCATAATATTAAAAAATCTCGCTTACTTTCTTAAACTCGTCAAATTAAGAAGCAAAATGAAAAGGAGGGAGTATGAATGAGCTTACCATTATGACACCCTTAATAATATCATCTGTGTAACATTCTGGCTGGTCTCTCTGCAAAGACAACAACGTATGAATTATTGTTTTCTTATCAGCTCTGCTCTTTCGACATTCATCGATTAAGCCCTGAAGAAATTTATCTCTTCTTATCTTCAACTCCACCAAATTCTTCTCCAATCCTTGAAATCCAACCCATTTAAGTACTGGAATATAATCACAAATATTCATAATCATAGTTGGGCCGAACAAGTCATCAGTCGATGGCTCGGCCCAACGTTTACCTGCAACCATTTTCGTTAACACATCGTACACTAATTTCTCAAATAGAATTTTCAGTTTCACTTTGTGAGTAATTCCTCCTTTGTAGTCTAAGGTTAATTTTTTAGCCACGAATTGGACTTCTTCAGTGCGGATGGAAGAGGAATTGTTGAGGGTAAAAGTGGAAAATATTTGGATATTAGAAATGCGGCGAAGATTACGCCAATGGTCACCATAAGGTGAGAATCCAATTGTTGTGTGGTTATAGCCAAGGTGTTTACTAGCTAGAGATTTTGGTCGATTCGCGAAAATAATGTCATTTTTCGTGAAGCATTGCTCTGCGATTGAGGCGGAGGAGACTACTATCACTTGAGATGTACCAAAATGTAGGTATATAATAGGGCCATATTTGCTAGAAAGTGATTTGAAGGTTTGGTGAATTGGAGATTTGAGGAGATGGAGGTGTCCAATAATTGGTAAAAATGGTGGACTTGGAGGAAGATTTTTCTTTCTTGCATTTTGCAATTTTAGGATAAAAAAGATGGAGAAAATCAAGAGTATAGTTGAGAATGTGAAGCCAATCTCCATATTCATGAACCAATAACTTTCACCGTATGAAAGCAGTACTTTAACCACCGAATTAAGTAGAGAGAACAAAAGGACTACTTTAGGACGACGGATAAGGAGATTTAATGCACAAGGCAGGAAAGGCTTTATCCTATGATGTTGCATGAGCTGATGACAAATCTCAATATTAACTTTTGTGTTGTCATTTATTATAAGGTCAATTAAATTGAAGTAAGCACTGATGTCAAATGCATGTACACTCTTATATTATACGTCAAAAAGTCTTAACTATGAACTTATTTTAATGAATCAGCTGATCTTTAGATCTTGTAAGATATTATTACTCCCTTAAGAATACAACTCGTCAACACGTTAAGCTCTTTTATCTTTTAAGTTTCAGGGTTTCTGCTATTACAAAATATGGCGCTGACATAGTAGATAGAGATTTTATTCGATTTGATTGTATGAGGCTCCATATTTCTAGGGTGTTTCACATGCAACAAATATGAAATCAAATCAAGGTACAGATTAATGTCAGCCGTATGGCAGAGCCAGCGGAACGATTGGGTAGCAGAGGACCATTATTGCGACATACATGAGCAATTCGAGTAAAGATATGACACTTGTACCTAACTCAACCCTAAAAGTTAGTTTACGAGGGAAGGATTGTCCAAGTCTATATAAAAAGACCATCAGTCTATTCCACAACCAATCTAGGGTTTTTAACATAAGCAGGAGCAGATCAAGTAACTGAAAACAGTACTGGCGCAGAATACAAATAGCGTCCAAAGGCTCTTTCTTGTTCTAAGTGTCTCTAGAATCAAAACAAACATTGTATGTAAACTAACAATACAATAAATACAACAGGTGACAACCATCCAAACAAGGTGTTAGTGGGTACTGATTAGGTAGAACTAGGCATTAAATACTCTATAAAAAAAGCAAATCTTCATACTGCAGTAACAAGAAGCAAAAACAAATGGCATCTTCACCTACTGTTCAATACGTTTCAGATTGTTTCATCAAGCCACTTTACGATTCAGAAGAGTCAAAAAAGCCTGTTTATCTATCATCATGGGATCTAGCCATGCTTTCATTTCAATATATCCAAAAAGGTCTCCTTTTCACCAAGCCATCATCTTTTCAACTTGATCCTCTATTGCAAAAGCTTAAAGAATCACTCTCAATCACCCTTGTCCATTTTTACCTATTAGCTGGTCGTTTCAAAACACTTAAACAAGAAAATCCCCCTCTTTACACCGTCTTTATCGACTGTGTTAATAGCCCTGGTGCAAGATTTGTCCATGCTAATCTTGATTTAACTGTTACTGATATACTTTCACCAAAGGATGTGCCTTTAGTTGTCCAATCGTTTTTCGATCATGATAGAGCTATTAACCATGATGGACATGATTTATCTTTGTTAACTATTCAATTAACAGAATTAATTGATGGGGTTTTCATTGGTTGCTCAGTTAACCATGCAGTAGCTGATGGTTCTTCTTTCTGGCATTTCTTTAACTCTTTCTCAGAAGTTTTCAAAGCCAATAATGGGCAAAAACAGAGCATTCCCATTTCTAAATCGCCGAATTTTAACCATTGGTTCCCAGAAGGACATAGTCCAATTATTAATCTTCCTTATACTCACCATGATCAATTCACTAGTAGACATGAAGCCCCAAATATGAGAGAAAGATTTTTCCATTTCTCAGCAGAGTCTTTAAAGAAACTCAAAGCAAAAGCCAATCAAGAATTTAACAGTAACACCAACAAGATTTCATCTTTACAAGCTTTGTCAGCTCATATGTGGAGGTGCATAACAAGGGTTCGGAAATTCCCATCTGATCAAATGACAAGTTGCGGGATGTTAGTTAATAACAGAGCAAGATTGGATCCTCCATTACCAGAAAACTATTTTGGGAATTGCATACAAACTGTTCGAAGGAATGCCTCAGTGGGAACACTTCTTGAAAATAACCTTGGTTGGGCAGCTTGGGAATTGCATCAAGCTGTGGTGAATCATAAGAATAAAGAAATTCGTGAATGGGTTGAAAAATTGGAATGTGGTGTGGTTTATCAGTTGGGGAGCTTCTGTGATCCTTGTAGTATCGTGATTGGGAGTTCACCACGATTTGATATGTATGGGAATGAATTTGGATTTGGAAAAGGAGTGGCACTTAGAAGTGGATATGCACATAAGTTTGATGGGAAAGTTAGTTTGTATGAAGGAATTGAAGGTGATGGTAGCATGGATTTGGAGGTGTGCCTTTTACCTGACTTCATGGCTTCTCTTGAAACTGATAAGGAGTTCATGGATAGTTTATTAAGTTAATTTATATGTTTTGGTATTTGGAGAATTGATGTGTTTTCAATGTTGATCAGTTTGATAAGGGTTTGATTCATGTTCTTAACTTTTTCTCATCTAGTATCCAGTGTCCGTGCTTGTCTCAACTAATTTCATATTGGAGTGTAAGGCACTCTCTAACCAAGATGATTGTGTATTACAAAACTCAAACACGAGACCTCTGATTAAGTACTTGCTACAAAAGAATTCTCCAAGTTTACTACTTAATATAAATAGATTCAGAGCTGTGAAAGGAATTGAATACAATTCTGTCGCGGAATGCAAATAGCCTCCAAAGGCTTATCCTTTTTCAAATTGATTCTATCATCATAGCATGCATCCAGGTTTTCCTCTATTTCCACACTTTCCCAATCAAATTAACCAGTGAATCAATGAACCCAAAACCAACGAAACTGATTGCAGGGCCATTGTGACTCCGGGGCATGCTCTTCTCCCCATACCAAATGGTAAAATTATAATTGAACCCTTCTTTTTCCCCTTCCATTGCCTCAAATCTCTCCGGCATAAACTTTTCTGTCTCATCCCATAAGTCAGGGTCCCTGTGGATGGCCCAAGCGTTAACCATTAGGACCGTATGTTTTGGTACATCGTAGCCACCAACAGTACAATCTTCTAATGAGTAGTGAGGAAACAAAAGTGGTACTGGAGGGTATAATCTCAACGTCTCGTTTATAACACAGTGTAAATAAGGAAGCTTAGTGAAACCAGATTTATTGAGCAACCACTCCTTCCCCACTTTGCTATCAATTTCGGCTCACCTTGTGAAATGCCTCAGGGTGAGCTAAAAGAAGTCGCATCGCCCACTGGATGGTCATTGATGTGGTCTCTGTTCCCCCAACAATCAAACCCTGGCACAAGATAAATGATTTTAATTAAAACTAACATACAATCTAATCAAACAAAATTTTGACCATAGTTGAGGAAATTTACCAGAAGAACACTTTTAATGAGATATTTGAGTAGAATTCGGGTTCTGATTCTTGTAGAGACAATAGAGTTCCAACCAGTGTGTCGCTGTTTCTATTACTACTGGAAAACACCAAGACTTTCTTTCTTGTGTCGAAATTCGTCTAATAATCTGTTAAAGAATTCATTTCTCTTCTTGAGAGCTAAAACCATACTATTATCAATCCCTTTATACCTAAACCATTTCAATACTGGCAAGAAATCACACACGTTCAAAATCAATGCAAAGGCCGCGAACATAAATCCCCTTGTCTCTTCAATGATTCGTTTACCCTTCTCTGTTCCTATATCTTCCTCACTTACGCAACGTTTTCCAGTACAAATTCTCATCATAAAATTGAACACATAAGTATTTACCCAACTACTCAAGTTAATTTTTGCACTACTACTTACCATTCTTCTTACTGACCTTAAACAAACCGCGACTAATAATTCTAATTTCTTCACTCCTCAGTGCAGAAGACTTACACAAGCTATTGGAAGAGAACATGATATTTACAGTTAGACGGCGAAGGGCCCTCCATAGATAGCCATATGAAGCCCAAATAATGATCTTATAATTGAAGGATAACTTATCACCAGCCATACTTAGAGGACGGTTTGCAAATATGATGTCGTTTTTTGTGAAACATTCTTCCACAGCAGATGGAGAAGACACAATATGCAAATTTCGACAGCCAAATCAGAGGTACAGAACAGGTCCATATTTAGTTGATAATGAGGTTAATGTCTGGTGAAGAGAAATTTTGATAAGGTAAAGATGGCCAATAATTGGCAGAGACAGAGGACTAGGTGGTAAACGTTTTACGGGATAAAACAGATGTTTGATAAAAAAAGATGGTAACAAGAAATATCAAGATAGTAGCTAAATAGTAGTAGTTAAAGTTCAGATTCTCCATGGGCGAAATGTTGAAACAACACATCAAGAGAGTTGTTCATATGAAAGGGTGATACCTTAGATAATAGATTTCACTAAGGTCTCGGATATTTTTAGACCAAAAGATAGAAAAAGGGTATGTATGAGTCATTTTCTAAATGTTAGGCGTACTTTTGGCCATTTTTCGTTTTATAATATATCGTTGGAAGTACCTAAGCCTGAAGTTAGTAGCTGAGAGATAAGTCTCTAGTGTGTAGAGACAAAAAGCATGATCATATTGCTGACGAATTTAAGTAATGGACAAATAAAGGATGACTAGATGAGGCAGAGAGATAGAGAGACTGTGTGTGTGAAAACTAAGTTTTGTACCACATTTTTCTTGTTTTTTTTTTCCCTTCCTTCATTTCTTATCCGGTTTCACTTATACATATATTATACGCATAGTTATTGTAAAGTTTTTTTGGTACTATACACTCATGTTTACCTATTCTAGCGGGTAATCTATCTTATTTCAAGGATTAGCCGGAGTAAATACTTAGATGAATTGTTTACATCAAATCAACTCAAGTTATGATGGATAAGTGGCTAAGTGACGGAAATGTATGTACAAATAATGTCATATATCAATTGGTTTGATGCAAGTGTGTGTAAGTTTTTATCTTTGCAAATAAAACAAGGCATATATTGAGCTTGGCATTCAACAAATAACAGCTTAAGAGTTGTTTCATGTTTCATTTCTACCTTGTCCTTAAACTCATGTACTTATTTATAAACATTCACTAATAACACAAAGGTAGATCCTTACAATACATGGATAATAAACTCAGAGCTGGTCAAGGAAACGAATACAATTCTGGCGCGGAATGCATATGGCCTCCAAAGGCTTTTCCTTGTTCAAAGTGATTCTAGTATTATAGCACGCATCCAAGTTTTCCTCGAATTCCACATTTTCCCAATCAAACCACTGAATCAACGAACCTAAAACCAACGAAACAGTACGTAAGCCCATTGCAGCTCCAGGGCAAGCTCTTCTTCCCATTCCAAATGGCACAAATTTATAATTGAACCCTTCTTTTTCCCCTTCCATACCCTCAAATCTTTCCGGCTTAAACTTTTCAGGCTCTTCCCATACCTCGGGGTCCCTATGGATGGCCCAAGCGTTAACCATTAGGATCGTATGTTTTGGTACATCATAGCCACCAATAGTACAATCTTCTAATGAGTAGTGAGGCAACAGAAGTGGTACTGGAGGGTATAATCTCAACGTCTCGTTTATAACACACTGCAAATAAGGAAGATTAGTGAAATCAGATTCATTGAGCAAACGCTCGTTCCCCACTTTGCTGTCAATCTCAGCTCTCAGCTTGTGAAATGCCTCAGGGTGAGCTAAAAGAAGTCGCATCGCCCATTGAATGGTCATCGATGTGGTCTCTGTTCCTGCAATAAACAACATCTGGCAAACAAGATGTTCAAACAAATGCACAAGTCTAATTAGTGAAGTGATCTCTAGGATATATTTGCTCAAATTAAAACTATCTATGATCCAAACTAAGGAAATTTTGACCAAACGTACCAGTACAACACTTTTAATGAGATCATCTGTATAGAATTCAGGTTCTGATTCTTGCAGAGACAACAGAGTTTCAACCAATGTGCCCTTCTTCTCTCTGTTTCCATCAGTACTAGACTCCGAAACACTAATAGGACTAACTTTCTTCTGTTGAAATTCGTCAAATAAACTATTCAAGAATTCATTTCTCTTCTTATGAGCTGAAACCATCCTCTTCTCAATCCCTTTATACCCAAACCATTTCAATACTGGAAAGAAATCACACACATTCAAAAACAACAACGTCGCGAAGAAAATTCCCTTGATCTCTTCAATAATTTCTTTACCCTTCTCTGTTCCTATCTCCTCCTCACTTACGCAACGTTTCCCAGTACCAATTCTCATCATAACATTAAAAGAAAAAGTAAAAACCCAATTACTCAAGTTAATTTTCACACCACTACTCCCACTCCTATTACAATTAGCTTTAAATAAACCGCGAATAAGAATTCTAATTTCTTCACTCCTCAATGCATAAGACTTTTGAAGGCTATTGAAAGAGAAAACCTCAATTACCATTAGACGGCGAAGTGCCCTCCAATGATAACCATAAGGAGCCCAAACAACAGACTTATAGTTGAATGAATACTTATCTCCAGTCATAGTCTGAGGACGGTTAGCAAATATGATATCGTTTTTAGTGAAACATTCTTCAACAGCGGATGGAGAAGTCACAATAAGCAAATTTCGACAGCCTAACCGGAGGTACATAACCGGTCCATATTTAGTTGATAATGAGGTTAATGTCTGATGAAATGAATTTTTGATAAGGTAAAGATGGCCAATTATTGGAAGAGATAGAGGACTAGGTGGTAAACGTTTTTTGGAATGAAAAAAGTATTTTAATACAAAGATAAGAAAAAATAGCAATAAGTAGTAAGAGTACTTAGAGTTCAGAATCTCCATGGCCAAAAACAGAGTTGTAGACTTTACAAGTCAAGGCAGTGTAGTTTTAGTAAACAGATTTGTGTTTTATATATACATATCAGTTCCCAGTGTGTGGAGGCTAAAAATTTCGTAAGCAATGATCATATAGATGACGCATTTAAGTAATTGACAGATTCAAGTATACCAAATTTCTACGTCTCTGTAAAAAAAAATCACAGTAATAATTCAAGGGGCAGTTAGAAGAAGAAAACAACCAAGTGAAAGGTGTGCCGGGACCACGAGCTAGGTCCAAAAGGAAACCAAAGATTTGAAAACTAGCGAGGAAATTATTATTTTAACATAGACGGTAGTGAAGTTTTCAATGAGAACTGAAGAATAATGCCATGTCAGATTGATCACTAATCGCGTGAGCAGTGACGAAAATACAAAGTATATAGGTTAAATATGATTTTCTGTCTTATAATTAGTCTTTACTATTCTTGAAACAATAGCTCATTGGTCATAGAAGTGCAAACTACACAAATTACTAGGGAGCACAAGTTAAATACATACTACGCTAAGTATTATCTTTTTGAGGAATATATATATATATATTCTACTATATTATAAAAGAGAGTTTAGGCCCAAGTATAATATATAATATTCAAGATTGAGACTTTTTCCAATCTTGAATACTATATATTATACTTGTGGGACTTTTAAAATTCTATTTTATACCCAAATATAATATATAATATTCAAGATTGGGACTTTCTTGAATATTATATATTATATTTATTATATAGTAGAACTTGGGCATAAACTCCCTTTTAAAATAATATAGAATATATATATATATATATATCTCATAAATGGAAAAGTCTCAATCAAGGAAGCAACATTTATCATTTACAAATGACTTAAAAAGCTTTAAAATATTTAAAAGCTATATAATAAAATAGGTTGACTCTCAGAATTCTATTAGGCTCACATATATTGGGACAGAAAAAATAACACATATCATTTTAATATTACCAAAAAAGTATTATAAATAATAATAATTAAAAACTTAAAATATCTGAAAGACATTTTAAAAGGGTTAATTTTGTAATTTTATCCATATCACATAAATTAGGACAAAGTGACCAGTAATGTACATTATTTCAAAGTTACATAAAAATATTATAAATCACAATAATTAATAACTTCAAACATTTTTTTAAAAAAATATGAAAATTTGGATGACTCTCCAAATTTCATTTGTGTCACATAAATTGAGACAACAAAAATAACATATATTGGGTCCATTTTAATTTATTTGTTTTATTTTTTTTATATTTAAAAATTGCGTAAAAATACTATAAATCATGATAATTGACAACATAAAATATGTTTTGAAAAAAAATACAAAAAATTCCACTGATTCTTGAAGTGAATCTATCGTAAAAATACTATAAATCATGATAATTGACAACATAAAATATTTCAAAAATGTTGTATGTGGGTAGTCTTATTATGCCTTAAATAGCGTCAAAGAAAGTACAGGTTTGTGATAAAAAAACTTATTCCTTTATCCACGCAAACAATCGCTTCAAAAACTCGGTTATTAGCCCCAAAACATACCATTTATATTATTGGGCCCGTGCATAGCACGATATGTGTGTGTGTATATATATATATATATATATCTCACAAATGGAAAAGTCCCAATCAAGGAAGCAACATATATCATTTACAAATGACTTAAAAAGCATTAAAAATTACAATAATTACCAATTTAAAATATTTCAAAGCTATATAATAACATAAGTTGTCTCTCAGAATTCTATCAGGCTCACATATATTTGTTGACACCCAATTTTGGACCTCCGCAATTTAAGTTAATCATCGAACTTCTTTAATCTCAAACGATTGAAAATAATTAGTATTATAAAAAATTCAAAAATAAAATAAAATAAAATAAATATAGTTTGCAAGTTATTTTAAATAGTTTTGTCACTTTTTTAAATAATACATATGTTTTATGTAATTATGTATGAAATAAGTGTATCCTATAAATATCCGAAAATCATCTCAAAAAAAAAAAAAAGATTTTATATTCTTTAGTGTATTTTAAAGTGATGGCTAATTTTGAGTTAATTAGTTTTTGTTATAAATTCAAAATATTTTTTCGAGTTACTTTTATGTAAATTTTGTCAATATATATATATGTATGTATGTATACAATTAGTATATTTTATAAATATTTGAAAATCATCACAAAAGATTTTACACTTTAGTTAAATATTTTATTAATTTACTTTAAGTTATAGTTATAATTTCGAGTTAATTAGTTTTGAAATTGAATTAGTTAGTTTATAATTAAGTTAATTATTTTTATTTCGTTAAGATTAAGAAGCTCATTAATTAATTTATATTAACTCATCTTGTTTAAATTTTAGCCGAATTCACCAATTAAATTCAATTTGGCTAATTTATTAATTCTAATTGGCTATAGTTGCAATCTATTAGGCCAATTTGTCAATTCAAAATCTAACCCCCTTCCTCACCTTTAACCCATTTGAGATCAAGCTTTGGACCCCTTTTCTTACAATTTTTGGCCCAATTCCAATAACAATCAACCAGCCCAAGTTACCTTAATTCCAATTCATCCAAACTGTACAACAGCCCAAACCCAGCAACAATAACATACCAACAATACCCCACCCCTGTACCAGCGTCTTCCTCCAGCGAAGAAGTGACCAGACGCCAGACGAAATCCCAGCAAAAATTGCGCTGCAAACCCAAAAATCTCACCCAACTACCCTGCAAAACCCATATCCTAGCAGCCTCAACGTCAAACCCTCACGTCCCTTTTCCCCTTCTTGCGGAAGTTACAGCTTTTTCCCATCCCCTTCACTGTTGCTTCGAAAAGAGTAGAAGAAATTCAAATTTTGTTTGAATTTTTCCAACGGAATTCCCCCTAAATCGCCCCAACTTCCCCTATAAATAATCATTGACATTCAAGTGAGAGGAGAGTTTTTTGGAAAAATTAGATTTTGATGGTTTGAGTTTGTTTTTTTTTTTGAAGCAATAGTCACTTCTACACTTAAAAAATCTATATCTAGTCGTTTGATTCCAAGTTCCGAGAAGATCACCGCTCGAATTTTCTTAGCTTGCCTTTAGTATTCAAAGAAGAGTGGTGGAATCGCTCTTCTCGTCGTCCTAGTTCACTGCATCGGAAAAGGTAATACCCCTTTACTTCGTTTCATTCTATTTAACAATATGTGTTGACGTTGATTTCTGGTAGCGAGATTAATGGTTGGATTTTAAAGTTTTTTTTTTCTCGTCTATGTTTGATGTTGGAATTGATTTAATTCAGAGTTGCATCTCTTAAACGATCTTTGGTTTATTCCAAGAAATCTGGATTTTGTTGCTGATTCAAGTATGAAACAAATGTGATATAGTCATTCTTCGGCTGATTTTCGTCTCCAATTAACTTGGAAATTTGTCTGTTGGATTAACATTATATAACCTTTAATAGTTCTGAGCTCGAAAGCATTAGCTATATAACAATTTCTTCCCTATTTACTTTAGATGTGGCTGTAACCTGGTTTGCTTATGGATAAGCTTAATATAATCTAATCTAATCTTTGTTCATGTTTCATTTTGATTTCAAACCATGATGCTAGGATTTTAGTTCATCACAACCCAATCTCTAATATGATTTACATCCTTAACATAAAAATTTTCAGCTCTATTTTTTCGTAAATGACTCGCGTGTTCTCTCGTGATGCCTCGATTTCGTTCTGTTATTGTTCGAATGCCAATTTCCTGATTGTTGGTCTTTCTTTTGTGTTCGTTTTCCCTATTGTCGGTGATATTAGTATTTCCAGATCTCTCTAACTAGCTTTGGTGCTCATTATTTAAGCCAAATAATCCATTAAGAAAATTGACTTCTCCTCTACTAAATGCCCATCCCTATTTCAAAATATAGGTACTGTTTGATAACCTTTCCATGGTGTCTATGATTTCTTCTAAAAAGAAATAAATTAGTTTAGACCCTCGACATGTTTATTCTGGTATGTAATGCCTTGTGTTTTGCCTGTATATATATTTATCTACTTATTTAGTGTTAGTGTCAACATTTTAAACACGATTTGAATTCGTTTCTCTGAACATTCTATTTGTATTCTTGCATTTAGTATCAACCGAAAGTTGTCTTAACTTCTTTAGTTTCCCGGTTATTTAAAATAAATTTGTCTTGTGCAATACTGGACCTCGTTTTTCCGCTTATTTGCTGCGTGTTTCTCCTCTGACTCTAACTCTACTGTTGAAATGGAGTTAGATTCCATGCTGCTTTGTATTCATTTTGCATCCTTAAGACTAATGTCATAAACATGTTTCATCAGCCTTGTCATGTTTTCTATCAATTATTCATATTGTGGGGAAATAATGTTTTTTTTTTTTAAGAGCTATCCATACTTGGTTTTGTCTTTATTTAGAATGCTAATTATTGGCTTGAACAAGAGTTTGGTTATGGACATTATAATTCTTTTTCAATTCATTTGCTCTCACTGCTCATATAGTACCTAAAATGGTTCCTTCCTTTATTTAGTTTCTAAAAACATATGTTGACCCAGTGACTTGGACACATTATATTTGTATAGTTGTTTTCACCATGGATTTATCTTGAGAAGATTTTCAAGGCTCTTTTTTTTTATTAGTTACGGCATGTGTGTTAGTTGAATAACAATATTTTAATGAGTGTTTCCTAAACAATCTGGAGCACTAGATTTCTTTTAAGTTATAATAATATTTATTTATGATCCCTTTACATATGATATGAATGAATATTAATCCTTATTATCTTGCCTTGCATGAACCCCCTTGTTTGAGTCCATTGGACTCCCTTCTGTCTCTTTCCTTTGCATTTCGGATGTGCCATGGAGTCCCGAACTCAGTACTATCGAGTTGAACTCATCATTTCAAGAAGTTGGAAGCTGAAACAGGTCTTAGAAAGCAAAAAAATGGGTTGTATACATCCGATATACATCAGGGGTATACAAAAAGGGGATTGAGCGAAAAGTCCAAATCAGTAGCGAGTTTGGCCCAAAAAAGGGGCCCAAATTCATTTCTCCTTTGCCCCTTTAAATTATTTAATTTTTTTTTATTTATTGTTTGTTTTCTTATCATTAACTCTAACTTTAGAATTGTTAATTAGCTTAATTAGATTCCCCAAACGATGAGTTACTTTCTTTGTGTCGGTTTAATTCTAATACATTTCATGGTTTTGTGTTCATTTATTTTATTAATCAAATATATTGGTCAAAATTTTATATTTTCAATTAAGTCAAAACTTTGGTTCTTAAAAAGAGATGTTCTTTAATGCTTTTCATTTAATCACATTTTTATTCATTTTAAAATTGTTGTAAGTTAAAGTATTTTTCTCGAATAAACTTTAAAAAATGTTAATCAAAACCTTTTCAGTTAATTGAATATAAATATACACACACTTACTTAATCTTTTTCTCAAAAAGGTTAGTCAATTAATTAAAAAAAATGATTTTCATGCTTTAAATTGGTTTAAATTGTTATTTCAAAATGAATTAAATAAATTCTAATTAATCTAGTTTTATTAATATCCTAATCACTTGATTTTTGAGTCAAATGTTCCATTTTGGATCCCTTTGTCTAAAAAATAGAATAATATAAAATGCGTCATTTATTTAATTATTTTCTCAAAGTTAATCAAATATTGTAAGTTATTATTTTTTATATTAAATCGTTATTTTCCTAAAAATAGTCAAATATATTTTAGTCAAGTCGCAGGTCAACCGCATGTTAGCGGGCACTTCGAATGCTTAAACCCTTCTCGAATTGTAAATTGAACTCCGAACCCTCTTTGGTATTTTCAAATGATTTTTTCTGTTTAAATCTTTGAAAATTATAAGTTTTCTTAATTTCTTTAAAAAAAAATTAAGTGGCGACTCTTTTTTTTTTCTAAGTATTTCTCTCAAATTGTTTTATATAGAACATTTCAAAAGTGATTTTTCTAAAGGTTAGGAAAATTACGGCATAACAATATTGGGACAGAAAAAATAGCACATATCATTTTAATATTACCAAAAAATTATTATAAATAATAATAATTAACAACTTAAAATATCTGAAAGACATTTTAAAAGGGTTAATTTTGTAATTTTATCCATATCACATAAATTAGGACAAAGTGACCAGTAATGTACATTATTTCAAAGTTACATAAAAATATTATAAATCACAACAATTAATAACTTCAAACATTTTTTAAAAAAATATGAAAATTTGGATGACTCTCCAAATTTCATTTGTGCACATAAATTGAGACAACAAAAATAACATATATTGGGTCCATTTTAATTTATTTGTCTTATTTTTTTATATTTAAAAATTGCATAAAAATACTATAAATCATAATAATTGACAACATAAAATATGTTTTGAAAAAAAATACAAAAAATTCCACTGATTCTTGAAGTGAATCTATCGTAAAAATACTATAAATCATGATAATTGACAACATAAAATATTTCAAAAATGTTATATGTGGGTAGTCTTATTATGTCTTAAATAGCGTCAAAGAAAGTACATGTTTGTGATAAAAAAAACTTATTCCTTTATCCACGCAAACAATCGCTTCAAAAACTCAGTTATTAGCCTCAGAATATACCATTTATATTATTGGGCCCGTGCATAGCACGGGCAACATTATCTAATATATATATATATTAGCTTATCTATATTTATATATATAAAAAATCAAGTTAACTAGTGCACATGACCCACATACACATTAGTCCATCTCTGGCTGGAACTGACATGCATGCGTGGTTGTCCAGTTTCAACTAATCACAAAAGAAAGAAGTTTGTATAAGATAAAAAGAGAGATAATATCACACATGAATTTTTCTCTCAGAAAATCATTTAACTTTGATTTTTAAATCAAAAGTTACTCAACTATAATTTTTTTTCTTAGAAAGTCACTCAACTATGAAACTTTCTGAAAGAAAAGTTCAAAGTTAGAGTAACTTTCTCAAGTTAAAATATAGGTGAAAACTGAAATCTATTAAAGAAGTAGTCTTTACCTTATCAACAAAGGGCAATTAATTAAGTAATTGACAAATTCAAGTACTCTGGATAGCAAATATATATAATTATATTGTAGTATTATCACTTCACGATAATGGATGAAGGAGATAGAAAAGGAGAAGATAGAGGGTGTGTGGTATGAAGGAAAATGTTTTCCTGGAAAATAAGTTGATTTTTGACTTATTTTTTTATGTTTGATTGGTGAGTAGAAAATATTTTCCAAAAAAGATTTTTAGTGTTTGATTTATGAATGAAAAAATACTTTTGAGAAATATCTTTTATTTTTACTAGAGTAGAAAATAATTTCTGAAATTGAAAATATTTTTTAAAAACAAACTTAAATTTTTTTTAAGCCGTGCGGGGGTGGTAGGGGGTGGGTGGGGTGGGTCGAGGGTAGGGGTGAAAGC
>NC_064283.1:4377060-4381525 GCF_019186545.1 Solanum stenotomum
GGGTAGGGGTGAAAAAATGAAATTTTGAAATTGAAAATATTTTTTAAAAACAAACTTTTAATTTTTGTTTTTGGGGGGAGGGGGGGGGGAGTGTGGGGCTGGTGGTTGGGGGTGGTCGAAGGTGGGGTGGGTGAAAATAAAATTTTGATATTGGAAATATTTTCTAAAAACAAACTTTATTTTTTTTTAGGGGTGGGGGTAGGGGGTGGTAGGGGGCTGGAGGGAGGGGGTGGGTCGGGGTGAGGGTGAGGGTGGGATAAAAAATTTGAAGTTGAAAAATATTTTTAAAAAATAAGTTTTAAATTTAGTTTTTCAACAAAAAAAAATATTATTAACAAAAAAGTTGTAATTTGAAATTGGTGGAAAATTTTGGAAAATGTTTTCCTTGATTTTTGAAGGGAAGTCATTTTCCTTGAATTTGAGGAAAATGAGTTGATTTGGAAAACATTTAACCCAACCAAACATGAGAAAATTGGAAAACATTTTCCGGAAAATGTTTTCCTTCATACCAAACACACCTAGAGAGAGTGAAAGCAAAGGGTCACGACTCATGACGAGTCTAAAAAACATTTGACTGTGTTTTTTAAAGGGATAAGGGTCTGAAAAATATCTTAACTTTGGCCGAAATTGCTGTTACGATACCAAACTTTAATGAGGACCTATTACCTCCAGACTACTTAATACCGTATTTTAAATATATATATTTGCCCACGTGGACATAAAAAATAATGCATAATTATAAATAGTAATGTGTCCACGTGGGCACATATATACCTTTAAAATACACTATTAAATAGTTCAATGGGTAAAAAATACACTATTAAATAGTTCAGGGGGTAATAGGTCCTCCATAAAATTTGGTATCGTAACAACAATTTCGGCCAAAGTTGAGGTATTTTTCAGACTCTTATCCCTTTTTTTAATGCAAAATATAATAGTATGGATTTGGTTCTTATCTCACCTCTATTCATTTTTATTTGTCACTGTTTCACTTGACATACCTATTTTATGCAAAAAATTATCATTATATTGATGTTTAGTATTTGGTCTTCAAGAATGATTTTTGGAGATTAGCATTTAATGTTAAGGGTAAAAACATGAAAAATAATTTATCTTTTTTTGATACGTCAAAAATGACAAATAAAAAATGTATATTTTAGAAATAAGTCATAAGTAAAAATGAACTGAGGAAGTGTTTGTTTCTCTTCTCTCCATTTTTTCCGAGTTAACGCTTAAATGTGTGGCAAATATATTACCTAAATATAAGAGGTCTGGATTAACTAATTTTCTTAACCGAAAAGGTATACTTATTAACCATGATTAAAAGAAGAGAGGTTGCTACTTAAGTTTCCCATTTTTGATAAGGAAATATTTATCTTCCAAAAACTTGGAATCGAATGGATTTATTTTTATTAAATAGCATTAAACTTTTGATATAAAATGAGTTTTTCCATAGTTGTACAACACCAAGTCACGTTCAAGATCTATAAACATTTCTTTAAACAAAATTATATTTTCCTTTCATGAAATATTTATGGTAATGTTTTATCTTTTATTTTAGAAAAAAATAAACTTCACTTAAGGTAACAAAGCCCTAACACTCTATTCCCCCAACAATCAAACCTTGGCACAAGATATATGATTTAAATCAAAACTAATATACAATTTAATCAAACAAAATTTTGACCATAGTAGAGGAAATGTACCAGAAGAACATTTTTAATGAGATCATTTGTGTAGAATTCGGGTTCTGATTCTTGTAGAGACAATAGAGTTTCAACCAGTGTATCACTCTTTCTTGTGTCAAAATTCGTCTAATAATCTGTTAAAGAATTCATTTCTCTTCTTGTGAGCTCAAACCATACCCTTTAAACTTAAACCATTTCAATACTGGCAAGAAATCACACACGTTCAAAATCAACGCAAAGGCCGGGAAGATAAATCCCCTTGTCTCTTCAATTATTTGTTTGCCCTTCTCTGCTCCTATATCTTCCTCATTTACGCAACGTTTTCCAGTACAAATTCTCATCATAAAATTGAACACATCAGTATTTACCCAACTACTCGAGTTAATTTTTGCATTACTACTCCCATTCTTATTACTGTCCTTAAACAAACCGCGAATAATAATTTCAATACTGGTAAACGTTTTACAGGATAAAGCAGATGTTTGATCAAAAAGATGGTAACAAGAAATATCAACATAGTAGCTAAATAGTAGTAGTTAAAGTTCAGATTCTCCATGGGTGAAATGTTGAAACAACACATCGAGAGAGTTGTTTGTATGAAAGGGTGATACCTTAGATTTCACTAAGGTCTTGAATATTTTTAGACCAAAAGATAGAAAAAGGGTATGTATGAGTCATTTTCTAAATGTTAGGCGTACTTTTGGCCATTTTTCGTTTTAGAATATATCGTTGGAAGTACCTAAGCCTGAAGTTAGTTAGTAGCTGAGTGATAAATTCCTAGTGTGTAGAGACAAAAAGCATGATCATATTGCTGACGAATTTAAGTAATGGACAAATACAAAGTACTTATGATAAATGACGACTGGATGAGGCAGAGAGATAGAGAGGCTGTGTGTGTGAAAGATTAAGTTTTGTAACCCATTTTTCTTGTTTGTTTTTTTCTTTCATTAAGAGTTTAAGTTATACATGTAGTTATTGTAAAGTTTTTTTGGTACTATACGCTCATGTTTACCTATTCTAGCGGGTAATCTATTTTATTTCAAGGATTAGCTGGAGTAAATACTTAGATCAATTGTTTACATCAAATCAACTCAAGTTATGATGGATAAGTGGCTAAGCGACGGAAATGTATGTACAAACAATGTCATATATCTATTGGTTCGATGTAAGTGTGTGTTAGTTTTTACCCGCTGCGGAATCCAGGCTGTTCCACATGCAACAAATATATATATATCAAATAAAACAAGGCACACATTGAGCTTTGCATTCACCAAATAACATCTTAAGAGTTGTTTCATGTTTCATTTCCATCTTGTCCTTAAGCTTATGTACTTATTTATAAACACTCACTAAGAACGCCAAAGGTAAATCCTTACACTACATACATAAAAACTCAGAGCTTGTCAAGGAATTGAATACAATTCTGGTGCGGAATGCATATGGCCTCCAAAGGCTTTTCCTTGTTCAAAGTGATTTTAGTATTATAGCACGCATCCAAGTTTTTTTCAAATTCCACATTTTCCCAATCAAACCACTGAATCAACGAACCCAAAACCAACGAAGCAGTACGTAAGCCCATTGCAGCTCCAGCGCAGGCTCTTCTCCCCATTCCAAATGGCACAAATTTATAATTTAACACTTCTTTTTCCCCTTTCATACCCTCAAATCTCTCTGGCTTAAACTTTTCAGGCTCATCCCATACCTCGGGGTCCCTATGGATGGCCCAAGAGTTCTCGTATATTTTGGTACATCATTGCCACCAATAGTACAATCTTCAAATGAGTAGTGAGGCAACAGAAGCGGTACTGGAGGGTATAATCTCAGCGTCTCGTTGATAACACACTGCAAATAAGGAAGATTAGTGAAATCAGATTCATTGAGCAAACGCTCATTCCCCACTTTGCTGTCAATCTCAGCTCTCAGCTTGTGAAATGCCTCAGGGTGAGCTAAAAGAAGTCGCATCGCCCATCGAATTGTCATTGATGTGGTCTCTGTTCCCGCAATAAGCAAAGCCTGTCAAACAAGTGCACTAGTCTAATTAGTGAAGTTACTCTTAAAGTTTAACCTCTAGAAATATATTTGCTCATATTAAAACTATAATTAAGACGGAATGTACCTGTAGAACACATTTAATGAAATCATCTGTATAGAATTCAGGTTCTGATTCTTGCAGAAACAATAGAGTTTCAACCAGTGTGCCCTTCTTCTTTCTGTTTCCATCAGTACTGGACTCCGAAATACTAATAGGACTAACTTTCTTCTGTCGAAATTCGTCAAATAAACTATTCAAGAATTCATTTCTCTTCTTATGAGCTGAAATCATCCTCTTCTGATCTCAATCCCTTTATACCCAAACCATTTCAATACTGGCAAGAAATCACACACATTCAAAACCAACGTCGCAAAGAAAAATCCCTTGATCTCTTCAATAATTTCTTTACCCTTCTCTGTTCCTATCTCCTCCTCACTTACGCAACGTTTCCCAGTACTTATTCTCATTATAACATTTAACGCAAAACTAAAAACCCAATTTTCACACCACTCCTATTACAACCAGCTTTAAATAAACCGCGAATAAGGATTATAGTTTCTTCACTCCTCAATGCAGAAGACTTTTGAAGGCTATTGAAAGAGAAGATCTCAATTACCATTAGACGGCGAAGTGCCCTCCAATGATAACCATAAGGAGCCCAAACAATAGCCTTATAGTTGTATGAATGCTTATCTCCAGTAATTGACAGAATCAAGTATATGTCACACCCCAAAACCGGATGTGA
>NC_064283.1:4385318-4408106 GCF_019186545.1 Solanum stenotomum
AACAACCAAGTGAAAGGGGTGTTGGGACCACGAGTCGGAACAAAAGGGGAACTCTAAGATTTGAAGACAGCACCAAAAATATTATTTTAATATAGTGAAATTTTCAATGACGATCGAGGAATAATGCCACTAGTCGCGTGAGCAGGAAAAATATACAAGTATATTGAGGTATATATATAGGGAGGGAAATTTTTCCAAAATACATATTAGCTTCTGGATATATATACAATTAAAAAAATAATTCAAAGTTAATGAGTGCACATAACCATGTAAACACACGCGTCCACCTCTGGCTGGAACTAACATGCATGCGTGGTTGTCAAGTACTCCTATCAACTAATTCCACAACAGAAAGAGGTTTGTATAAGAAAAATCACTCAACTAACCATTTTTCTCTCAGAAAATCATTCAACTTTGATTTTTAACCAAAAAGTTATTGAACTGTGAATTTTTCACTCAAAAAGTTACTCAACTTTAATTTTTAACCAAAAAGTTATTGAACTATGAATTTCACTCAGAAAATCACTCAACTATGATTTTTATCTCAATTATAAACTCTTCTCTCATAAAGTCACTCAATTATGGAGGCTTTTCTCTCAGAAAGTCACGTACTATGGAACTTTCTTAAAGAAAAGTTTAAAGTTGAGTGAGCGACTTTCTCAAGATAAAAAGTAGGTGGAAACTGAAATCTATTACAAAAAAAGTAGTCTTTACATTATCAACAAACAAAGGGAAATTGATCAAGTAATTGACAAATTCGATAGCAAATACTGTAGTATTATCACTTTACGAAAAAGGATGAAGCAGATAGATAAGGAGAAGATAGAGAGAGTGAAAGCGAAGTGTAACAAACATTTGGCGTTTAATATGTACTAAGTAAGTTTTTTAATGCAAAAAAATTAATATGGATTTGACTCTTATCGTCTTTGTTCATTTTTACTTGTCAGTGTTAAATTTGGTACACCTATTGAAAAAATAATTATTGACATAGTTATTTTATCATGATATCCATATTAAATATTGATGTTTAGTATTAGATCTCCGAAAATGACTTGGAGATTAGTATTTAATATTAAGGGTAAAACATGAAAAAGTGAACGTAAGTAAAATCAAGCAGAATTAACAGAAAAACTCCATTAACAAGGAGCTAACATTGAAGGAGAGAAACTCTCATTGTTTGAGTTCAAAGACTGAGTAATACATCAGTGTAAGACTAGTATTTATAGCTAATTCCTATTACATTGTGTAACTAACTTCTAGAATCTACTAACAGAAAGTTTGTTATAACTAATTAGTTGGAAAAGACTAATCTGCCCTTTATTAACCCTAACAACTTTAACTTGTACTCTCCTTGCTTTATCATCAGCTCATATCTCAACACTCCCCTTCAAGCTAGGAGGTGTAAAGATGTTCAACACACCTAGCTTGGATACTAGATGTTCATGTTGTATCCTGGACAATCCTTTTGTCAAAATGTCTGCTGGTTGCTCTTGTGTAGGTAGATAGTCTATTTTGATCAAGCCTTGTTGTAGTCTTTCCCTTATGAAATGGCAGTCTATCTCTATATGCTTTGTCCTCTCGTGATACAATGGATTTGCAGCAATTTGTATGGCAGTTTTACTGTCACTATATACTTGCACTGGTAGCTTAATATTAGCTCCTACTTCTTTCAACATTCCAAGTAACCACACCAACTCTGAGACTGCAGATGCTAGGCTCCTGTATTCAGCTTCAGCTGAACTTTTGGACACTGTGGTCTGCTTCTTTGCTTTCCATGACACCAATGACTTGCCTATCTTGATCATGTACCCTGTAACTGATCTTCTAGTAAGTGGACGTGAAGCCCAATCAGCATCACAAAATGCAGTGACTAGTTCATTTGAGGAACTAGCCAGCAATAGACCTTGACCAGGTTCCTTTTTTAAGTATCTCACCACTCTCAATGCAACATCCATATGTGACTTCTTTGGTTGCTGTAGAAATTGACTCAAAGTCTGTGTGCTAAAGGATATGTCTGGCCTTGTCATGTTAAGATATAACAACTTTCCAATTAGTTTCTGGTACATTGTCTGATCTGCCAATGGGTCCTCAGAATTATCTCTCAGTTTTACCTGCTCATCATACTGTATTGATGTTAACTTAACATTGACATCGATAGGGGTTCCTGCAGGCTTGGCTGCTGTCATACCAACCTCAGTTATAAGCTCCAGAGCATAATTCCTTTGATGCATCAGTATACCATCTGCTGATCTACTAAACTCAATACTTAGGAAATACTTTAGTTCACCTAGGTCCTTCATCTTGAAAGCCTTTTGTAGTGCCTGTTTAGTGTCTTCTATTAATTCAAGACTGCTGCCAGTAATTAACATATCATCCACATAGACTAGCACAATACAAATTCCAGCTTCTGACTTGTTGATGAAAAATGAGTAATCATATTGGCTTTGTTTGAACTTAAGAGCAACAAGAGCTTCAGTCAACTTGTGATTCCACTGCCTTGGAGCTTGCTTGAGCCCATACAGTGACTTGGTCAGTCTACACACCTTCTCTCCTTGACTGACAAAACCTTGAGGAAGCTGCATATAATTTTCATCCTCTAGATCTCCCTGCAAGAAAGCATTAAAAACATCCATCTGATGAATATGCCAGTGCCTTGAAGATGCAAGAGAAACAACAGATCTCACAGTCACCATCTTAACAACTGGTGAGAAAGTTTCCTTGTAATCAATACCCTCTTGTTGGCTATACCCCTCAGCTACCAACCTGGCTTTAAACCTCTCAACTTCCCCTGTAGCTTTGTACTTAATCTTATATATCCACCTGCAGCCTATAGGCTTCTTCCCTTGGGGTAAATCTGTGATCTCCCAAGTGTTGTTGTCTTCTAAGGCTTGAATCTCAGTTTTCATAGCATCAACCCATCTAGGATCCTTAACTGCATCTGAGTAAGTACAAGGTTCTTTCAGAGAGGAGGTAGCAATTATATAACATTAATAGGTAGGAGATAGATGACTATAGCTCATGTAGTTGCATAAGGGATACTTCACATCCTTATTTATGTTGAGAGAAACGAAATCCTTCATCCATAGAGGTTTGTGTGTAGTTCTTGAGGACTTTCTAGTATACACTGGTACAACCTGCACAGGAACCTCTTAGACTGTTTCCTCAATGATGTCAGTAGCCTGAGAAGTGGTCAAGGGATCAGGTACCTCTAACTCAGGTTCTGAATAAGGAGAAGCTGCTGTAACTGTATCTTCATTACAATTAGGTGTAACAGGAGCCTGAGGAGGAGTGGCGTGAAAGAGAAAATCTAAAGCCTGCAAATTGTCTACAAAGACTGGTTGGCTATCAGTGATGTCGGTATGTGAAAAAGGGAACACATCTTCCTTAAATATGACATCTCTACTGACAAAGAATAATCTAGTAGCAATGTCAAATAGAATGTACCCCTTCTGTATTTTTGAATATCCCATATGAACTGCAGTTCTAGATCTGGGCATCATCTTATCATGTGCAGGAAGAACCTTTGCAAAACATAAGCAACCAATAGTTCTGAAGTGTGATAAATCTGGTTTTCGATCATATAGCTTCTCATAGGGAGTTTGAAAGTTAAGCACACTACTAGGTGGTCTATTAATAATGTGTGATGCAGCTAGCACACAATGTCCCCAGAACTGTAAGGGAATTTTTGCCTGAAACCTTAAGGCCCTTGTAACCTCAAGTAGATGTCTGTGCTTTCGTTCAGCCACTCCATTCTGCTGAGGGGTGTAGGGACATGATCTCTGATGAATAACTCTCATCTCCTTAAACATAGTTTCACACACAGAATTCACAAAATCAGTACCATTATCAGTCCGTATCACTTTGATGGTTTTAGCAAACTGATTCTTAACAAACTTTAGAAACAGTTGTATAGACATGCTCACATCATATTTATGCTTTAATAGAAAAATCCAGGACATCCGTGAGAAGTCATCAACTATTGTAAGAAAGTATTTATTTCCATCAAAAGTAGGTGTGCTATAAGGACCCCAGAGGTCAACATGAATCAAATCAAAACTGTTTGAACTTTTAATGCTACTAGAAGGAAAAGTAAGCCTTGTCTGTTTAGCATAGGGACAAACTAGACACTTAGACACTCTACTCATACTTTGATTATTCATATCAAACATCCTAGCAAGAACTCCTGAGGACACATGTCCTAGTCTTTGATGCCACAGCTCCAACTCTGAGGCAGTTTGAGCAACTGATAGTGCAGAATCTTTCTTATCAGTGAACCAACATCCTTTCTTTTCACCAAAATTTTTTTGAGTATACAAACATCCTTCTTCTTCACCAATCTCCTTCACCTTTCCACTGTAAAGTTCCTGGAAAACACAACAGTTAGGGAAAAAAGTGACTGAGCACCCAAGTTCCTTTGTTAGTTTGCTCACTGACATTAGATTATACTTGAATTCAGGTAGATAGAAGACATTGAAAATAATACTTCTATCTGATAGAGCACAAGAACCAACATGAGTCACCTGTGTAGTGTTTCCATTAGGCAACTACACACTCTTAGGAGCCTTTAACTTGATCACAGACCCTTTGATAAACATATCCAACTGAGACACCATATGGTTTGTTGCACTAGTATCTACAATCCACACTTTACTATTTTCAGAAACAAAGAAAGTTTTACCTGCAGTGTGAGCAGCATGTGCAGGATAACAGTCTGAAGAAGTAGATTCATTCTTGTTCTAGAAACCTGTGAGAATATGATCATATTGTTCCTTTGTAAAAGTGCAGCCCTGAAGAAGCTGTTTGACCTTCATCTCAGCTTGACTCATTGCTTTGTGCCCTTTGGAATTTTCTATCACTTCATCAGTAACCTGAGTAGTATCAGATTTCCTTCCCCATCCTGGAACAGGAACATTGGTATTCATACCATATGAGAAGTGAGCTAACTGATGGTGTGAGTCTGAGGAAGTCCCCTGTACCTTCCTTTTAGACTTGAAGTCTGGTAGATATCCAACAATCTTATAACAAAATTCTTTGTTGTGACCCTTACAATGACAGAAATAACATACCAGAATAGAATTCTTTTTGAACTGTTGACTTAGTCCTAAAGAAGTACTAGTTTTAGAAAACATAGCTACAGAGTCTCCTCCAACTGAGTTTAATCCCATGTTGTTAGTGACTGAAACCACAGCCTTTTGGCACTCATCCCCCACTATTATAGCATATGCATGATTAGTAGTTGGTAAAGGATTCATCATCAATATTTAGCTCCTAGCCTGATGATAAGATTCATTTAACCCCATCAAAAATTGATATAACCTCTGCCTATTCAGATGAGCAACAAATCCTTTAGACTTGTCACAGTTACAGCAAGGAGCAGGAACCAAATCTTCAAACTCATCCCATAGTGTTTTGAGTTTCGTGTAGTACACAAACACAGAATCAGTACCCTAATGTAATGAAGCAATGTCCTTATGTAGACTGTAGGTTCTAGATCCATCTATCCTGTTAAATCCCTCTTTTAAATCATTCCAGACTTGAAAAGCACTGGATGTAAAAGCAATACCACTAAGCAGACTTTTTGACACTAAATTCATTAACCACGAAAGTACAATTGCATTAACCCTTTCCCATTGTCCCCACAGTTCTTCACCAAACATCTCTTTCATACAGGATCCATCTACTAGCCCTACATTGTTCCTTCCTAGTAGTGCTAGTGTAATGGAACGATTCCATAAGGTATAATTCTCAACACCAATCAATTGAAAGGAAATAATGCTAACTCCACTAATATCAGTCGGACTAAGGAAGAGAGGATGATTGTAATCAATACCTTGTCCAGATGCAACATGAAGTGGTGTGGATGTACTCTCATTCTGTTCATTGTTGAATGTTTGATCCAGATCTACAGTTGCTCTGTTAGTTTCCATTTCTCTGATGCTCCAATCAATCAACAGTCGCGGAAGCAAATGACAAACAACACAATTTGAATAACAGATCCTAGCTTAGATTTGCAATTCTACTGAAACAATTGATGAATCTGTGAATCAAATACTCAATTCTTTGATCCAAACACCAGTCACCTTCCACAGAGATTGCTGTGGAGGGCTCTGATACCATGAACGTAAGTAAAATCAAGCAGAATTAACAGAAAAACTCCATTAACAAGGAGCTAACATTGAAGGAGAGAAACTCTCATTGTTTGAGTTCAAAGACTGAGTAATACATCAGTGTAAGACTAGTATTTATAGCTAATTTCTATTACATTGTGTAACTAACTTCTAGAATCTACTAACAGAAAGTTTGTTATAGCTGATTAGTTGGAAAAGACTAATCTGCCCTTTATTAACCCTAACAGCTTTAACTTGTACTCTCTTTGCTTTATCATCAGCTCATATCTCAACAAAAAGAAATTATCTTTTTTTGATGTATCAAAAACGATAAGTAAAAATAAAAATCTATTTTAGAATAAAATACAAGTTTTGTGTAGATCATAACAAGAATAATTTACTGCTATGTATAAATGGGAAATACAAGAGGAGAATTAACTGTTTTTGGGAAATCTACTAAAGAATGAGCATGTTTGGATGAGCTTATAGTTTCTGGCTTATAAATCAACAATCATAAATTAAGAATTATAACTTCTTATTTTTTATTTATTTTTGTCGTGTTAGCTTAAAAACAATATTTTATTTTATTGAAACACTACAAAATCGCTTTAAAAATTATTTCAACTTGAAAAACACTACTTCATGTGAGTTTATATGACTTACTTTTTTTTAATAGTCTAAAAATGACACATTTCTATATTAAATAGTAACATAAACTTTAAAATGTTCATTTTACCATTAATGGAATGTTTTATAGTCACACAAATATTTATCACTTATTTTAGACCACAAGTTTTAAAAGTCACTTTCTTTCTTTTTTTTAAACTCCATGTGAAATTAAACTAAAATCATATAAAATAAAAACGAGAAAGTATAAATCAATCCAAACACACTCTTAATCCATTTCCACAATATTGAACTTATTTGGATAGTACATTCCATAAAAACACAAAGATAAAATCCTTATATATCACATAAACACACACCAAGATCCATCTAGCATACTTATTTATTACACAACACACAATTCTTACTCGAAATTAATTCTAACGAGGAATGCAAATAGCCTCAAAAGGCTTATCCTTACTTGAAATTACTTTAGAATTATAGTATTCATCCATCTTATAATTTTCATGTAATTCCACATTTTTCCAATCAAACCATTGAACCAACGAACCCAATACCAATGAAACAGTACGCATACCCATATTGTCTCCAGGGCATGCTCTTCTCCCCATACCAAACGGTACAAATTTATAACCAAATCCTTCTTTTTCCCCTTCCATAGCCTCAAATCTCTCTGGCATGAACTTTTCAGGTTCGTCCCATAATGCGGGGTCCCTATGAATGGCCCAAGCGTTAACCATTAGGATTGTATTTTTTGGTACATCGTAGCCACCAACGGTACAATCTTCTAATGAGTAGTGAGGCAATAGAAGAGGTACTGGAGAGTATAATCGCAACGTCTCGTTTATAACACATTGTAAATAAGGAAGATTAGTTAAATCGGATTCGTTTAATAAGCGCTCGTTCCCTACATTATTGTCAATTTCGGATCTCAATTTTTGAAATGCTTTAGGGTGAGCTAAAAGAAGTCGCATTGCCCATTGAATGGTCATTGATGTGGTCTCTGTTCCCGCAACAAACAAAACCTAAAACACCATAGACACACATTAGTAAAAGCAAATTATATATTGTCAGTTTGGTAATTTCATGGATCGTCACTCAACTTTCATTTTAATATTACACCAACTAATTTGTAATGAAAAAGTGACTACCTAAGTAAAATAAAAGTAACTACACTATTCTTCTTTGTAATAGAAATATCAATCACATGAAGTCACTGGGAGAAAACAAAGTAGTAAATATTTTCTCCTGTGATACTTTGCGCAAAGTTGAGTAACTTTGAAAAACTTTCTTTTGTGATGTTATAACATTGATATTAATTATGTGCGACTTATTTTTGTCGCACAAGTTGGTGCACTCAAATTTAACATTTTTGAGTTCACTTTTTTGTAAGATAAAAATAGGTCTTAAATAACCAATAGAAATAGTTATATATATATATATATATATACTATTCGATCATCTTATTTATCAAAAATGACCAAAATATGCATTGCATATAAACTCTATTATATATGTTGTGTATACATATTGCATATGTGTATGTAGAAAATATGTATATTAGTATAAATTTTACATTATCTATACACTATGGTCTATGTACATTTATTTTGTAAACTAGATGACCCAAAGGTATTGGGTTGTAATTTACTCTAATATTTATAATGGAAACTTATATAAATTCACTAGTTTAAGAGTTAATTATTCAGATACACTCTAATTTGCAATATTATGAATCTTATTAGATTTTGGAGTGTCTAGATACGTCCAGATACATGTATCTCGAGATACATGGGGTCAAAATTAGGTGTAATTTTTCTAGATACATTGTATACAAGTGGGTTTACATGTATCTGGTAACAAATCTCTCTCACCTCCCTCCCCATCTTGCTCGCATCTCTCCCTATTTTAGTGTATTTGATACTAAAAATACATGTATCTAGGTGTATCTTCCTCAATATATGATAGAAAACATTTATTTAAGTAGTAAGATACGTAATATTTTGAAGATATAGATAATTACAGTATATATGATAATGGAATGTGTCTAATCATGTAATTTCTCATATTTATAATCTTTAGAAACTAATGCCGACAGTGAGCCAATTATTTTCACGTCTATACTCAAAAAAACATGCCAGCAAAATTTGTAAGGATATATATTGCATACAGGAATATATATATATTTATTTATTAAAAGTTATGAATCAAATCAAGGACATCTAATAGTACCAACTTTATGCAATTGTTTGAGGGAACGTATGTACGTACCATTAGAAGACTTTTAATGAGATCGTCCGTGTAGAATTCAGGTTCAAATTCCTGCAGAGACAATAAAGTTTCAACTAGTGTCGCCTTCTTCCCCTTAGCAACATGATCACTACTACTACTACTTTTTTTCTGTCGAAATTCGTCAAGTAATTTGTTTAAAAATTCATTTCTCTTCATACTCGTTAAGTCCATTTTTTTCCCAATCCCTTTATAACCAAACCATTTCAAAATTGGCAAAAAATCACACACGTTTAAAATCAACAAATTTGCAAAGAAAACACCCCTCATCTCTTCAATAATCTTTTTCCCCTTTTCCATTCCTATATCTTCCTCACTCACACAACTTTTTCCAGTACCAATTCTCATCATAACATTAAACACAAAAGTAAAAGCCCAATAACTCAAGTCAACCCTAGTACCGCCACGTGTATTCTTTTCACTGGCTTTAAACAAAGAGCGAATCAAAATCCCAGTTTCTTCATTTCGAATTAAAGAAGACTTTTGAAGACTGTTTGAAGAGAAGAGTTCAACCGCCGTTTGACGGCGGAGAACCCTCCAGAGTTGACCGTACGGTGCCCAAAAAATAGCAGTATAGTTAAAAGAAACCCGGTCACCTAGCATGCTCTGTGGCCTGTTTGCAAATACAACATCATTTTTCGTGAAACATTCTTCTACAGAGGATGGAGAGGACACAATCAACATATTTCGACACCCGAAACGGAGGTATAAAACCGGACCATATTTAGTTGATAAAGAGGTTAATGTTTGGTGAAGTGAATTTTTGATAAGGTAAAGATGGCCTATTATTGGGAGAGACAAAGGACTAGGTGGTAAATGTTTTTTTGGATGAATCAAATGTTTCAATAAAATTATGAGGAAAAATAGAAAGATGATAGCTAGGTAGTAATAAGAGGAATTAGAATTATAAAAGTTCTGCATGGCTGAATTTAATAACTTGAAAATTAAAAATGCTTGAACTTATTAGAACTCTTCTCAACTTAGTGCTGCCGGCTGCGTAGTATATTTTATTATATAGACGGTATTTGCCCACCTTATATTATATTGGTGGTATTAATTAAAGGATCACGTGAAACACAATTGAATTGTGAAACTCGGTAGAGTTTGGAAAGAAAACTAGTTTACCTATTGGTTTTGAAATGTAAAATTCAGAAAAATGGGTAGTAGTAACTAACCATCTCTCACTCAATCCGCTTAAAAATTATGAAGTAGTTTTATATGGCATTGAATTTAAGAAAATAAAGAAGAATTTTCAGTCTTATGGTTTTAAATTAAAGTTACGTTAAATGTACATAAATGTCCTTTAATTTTGAGACCACGTGAAAATTTGAAATCAAAGTGTTGTCAATAAAAAAAAGGGAAAAAAGTCTGAAATATATCCGAACTTTGGAAAGAACCGTTTACCCCTTTGTACTATTTAATAGTATATTTTAAAGGTATATATGTGTCCACATGGACATCATAAATATTGCATAATTATAAATAGTAATGTGTCCACGTGGGCACACATATACCTTTAAAATACACTATTAAATAGTGCAGGGGATAAAAGGTCCTCCATAAAGTTTGGTATCGTAACAACAATTTCGACCAAAGTTGAAGTATTTTCATACCCTTTTCCCTAAAAAAAAAGGGTCATTCTTTTTTAAACACACTAAAAAGGAAAGTAGGCCATTATTTTTTAAATGGAATGAGTTTATTGTATTAACAAGTGTTGTACAATACTCTCACACATATGTAAGTAGCAATTGCGTGAAGAAATAAATTTTGAGTCTAATTCAATTTTTGGATCAAGATCCTATTTTATTGGACTAATTGACCATTTTGGCCTAATTAATTATTTTATTTGTCTCAATTTTTATAACTCATTTTTTTTGTCGATCTAAAAAAATTACACAATTTCATAAATAGTAACAATTTAACTTTCAAATACGGTTAATGAAATAATTCTTAACTATACAAACATCTACAACTTATTTTAGATCACTAGTTTCAAAAATATTTTGTTTTGTTTTTTAAATCTTGATCAATTTAAACTATATCACATGAATTGAGACAACAAATGTAATAAAAATCTGGCCATCTGGCCAAAATTTATCTTTTTTCTTTAAAATATAAGAGATGAAGATTGCTCAGGCGGTCATATTAGTTTATGTGAGATTCTTATGGGAATTTAATACACAGAATATTGAATAATACTTGCTATGTCTCAATTTATGTGACACATTTTATTTTTTGAGAGTCAAACAGTTTAAGTTTGACCGACAATTTACGCATAAATCTTCGATTGTTTTGAAATAAAATTTATATATTTATAACTTAAGTAAAAACTATTATAAGTGACAGTAATTTACAATTCAAAATATTTAAAAGAGATATGAAACATTTACGGTCAAAATTAATTTTATTTGAATCTTAAAATTCAAAATGTGTCACATAAATTGAGACGAATGGAGTATCAACCCAAAGTAATGGTCTGATAATTTATGAGTCTCAAGTTTAAGCGTTAGTAACAGAGTTATTCGATAGTTATGCTAATAAGAAAAATGGCAAATGCTCAATAAAAATACTTGAACTGACATAACACCACCACTTGTCATAATCAAATCATTTGCAGGTCTCTTCTCTCGTTTATATTTTTCGCATTGCTAAAGATGCTAACCTATGCTAGGAAAAAGTGGCATCTAGCTCTAGAATAAATTCTTAAATTTCATTAAAGCAAATCTAACAAAATGAGCAAAAGTAGAGTCCGAAGTCTAAAAGAGCAAAAGAATTGGCCGAAAAATTCCAAAATGACAATAAAAATAAATTTGTAACCAAAAAGGTAATATTTAAACCGTAAAATAAACGGCATGTAAATTTGTTAAAGAAAAAGGCGCAAGATCCCTGCGCCTTATAAGGCTAAAGGTTGCCTCTCTCCCTTTTTTTTTTTTAGTTTTTTGCGTTCACTCCTATTTATAGCACACCAACATATTGACAATTGTTTAATTTAAGTATATAAAAGGACAATATATAAAAGCCACAAGAAACTAATCCAAAATTTGATTAATCAATTAAGCCTCAATATCATTAATTAATTAACACAATTGTATAGAAACATTTGTAATCATTTTGATCTTCACAATTCTAACTCTCAAATTAATATTGGAGGACTCAATTATCGATTTAAATCTAATTTTCCTTATACAAGCAATCACAAATATAGATTTTCATATTCATGCTTTATAAATCATGAAATCGTTTTTTTTTTGTGATTTAAACGGTCGGTTAAATTTCGTGTTAATAAAAAAAATCGATTTCATAATTTAAACGGAAGGGTAAACGTCGTGTAAACTAAAAAAAATAAATTTCATGATTTAAACGGTAGAGTAAACGCCATGTAAATAAAAAAAAATCGATTTCATAATTTCTAAAGCATGAATGTGAAAATCTATATTTCTAATCACAAGTAGCCGTAAAAAAATTATTGGATTTAACATCACAATTTCTAATTCGCTTCTTTAATTCTTTCCATTCAACTTTAATACTATAATAATGTCCTTTATCCCTAATTTCCCATACACAATCATAATATAATAATAATATTAATATTAATCTGCAACAACTACATCTACAACCCAAAGCCGCCACCACTCAACTTGCACTACATTTTATCCCTAAATATTTGATATTGCACCACATGCAAACGCCTAATGGTAACTCTAAACCATCAAATATTAATTAAGGCAATTGAAGAATGAAGTTACCTGAGTGTCGGTTTTCACTGGTAGACGTCGCAGGTAAGGTTTTCCTCTACCGTAAATCTTCTTGTCTCGTCTTTTAATTATTTAGGGTAAATAATTATCATCTAATAATTAAATAATTACTAAACCCTCTAATTTATTCTTATTCATGGGCCATAATTTAATTAAATAAAGGAAAAAGAATTTAAATGTCAATGTTTTAGCATTTAATAGTATCCCTTAGCCATATTTTCAATATTTATTAAAAGTCTCAATATTTTAGTTTGTTATATATCTTATTTATGTATTTCTTAATTTGAAAGAATACAATTATTTAATAACATAAAGGAGAAAATCAAGGGAGAGAATATTTCAAAAAAAGGTAAATATCACTTAATTTTCTCATCAATTACATTTTTTAAAGAAAACTCAAACATGTATCTTTTTCACAATGTATTTTTATTTTTTTTTCCAGAATTTTGTAACCTTTTTAAATCGTATTCATTCCAATATGTATATTATTTGTATTCATTATAGTTTTCATGTTGTATTTTGTATAATGAAACTTGTATTTTTTTTTATTAGTTTGTATTCATTCCAATAGTTATGCCAAATTAATCTATAGTTATTTGAGAAACGTATTTGTATTCATGTATTTTTTTCTTCAAAAATTTTTAACCTTTTTTAAGTCGTATTCATTCCAAAATGTATTTTATTTGTGTTTGTATTCATTCTAGTTTTTATGTAGTATTTTGCATAATATATAAAATACAAAAAACAGTATGATGAAAAAGTGAGAATGAAATATAAAACTGAAAAGGAATAAGTGAATATTTGTTGCAATCATTCTTAAATAAAATACATAACTAGTTGACATACCTTTAGAATGAATACAAATTAGGAACAATACCAGATTCATAAACTATGCAACATGATTTTTGAATGAATACAAATATTAATAGCATACATACGGTTTTCAACAACCTTTGGGATGAATTCAAATCAGGAACAAATACAAGATTCATATATATGCAACATGAGATTTTGAATGAATACAAATATTAATAGCATACATACAGATTTGAATTTTAATTGAGAAAGGATACAAAATTCTAAAAAAAAATTATAAATACAAAACAAACTAATAGAAAATTGTTCTTCCTTAACTTGGTCTTCAACAAGTTTTTCGAAATCTTCAACACTCAATTTTGAAAATCAAAAGACACTTGGTGACAATGTATTTACCTTTATCAGTGGGCGAAAAACATTTTGAAGGAATTGTGAGATTTCTTAAACAAATTGGAGGAAAGTAGAAGAGGTGATTAGAACAATGGTGAAAAACTCAAGAGAGAGACAAGAAAATGAGAGAACAATGGTGAAAAACTCAAGAGAGAGGAAAAAATTGGGGTAAAAACCTAGAAAGAGGGGAAAGTGGGTAATGAGAGTTTTTTCTTCTTCTTTTTCACGTATAAGGAGTAAAATTAGTTAAATGTGGAGCCTGATTTGAGAAATAAAAGGAAACAAAATCAATTATATTATGATACATTTTATTTGCTAAAATATTGACATATTGACATTTTCAATAATTATTTTAAAGTATAGATGTTTTTAATAATTATGTTAGGGAGTTTGACTAGTTTACTAATTTTCCCTTAAATAAATTATGGACTTAGTCCATTAACTACCACTAATAAAAACAATTAAAACCACCCCACTAAATTTATAATAGTAGTTACGAATAGTCCAAAATACTCATATAAAATCTATCGAAAAGTCTTTTATGAAATAAAAAACTCTATTACTCAAAACGACCAAATGGATCGTTACACTTAGTAAAAAAAGAGAGACAGAGAAACTCCAATAATTTTAAAAAAAATTAGAGGTGTTTGCTTAAATTTCTCAAGAAATATTAAAAAACTTTAAGAGGTGATTATACAATAATTTATGTTTTTAAAGAACCATTCATTTTTATGGATTGATATCTCACATGATCACTCAATTAATAGTTATTATTATTTCATAAAATTACTTTTCTGTTGAATTCCATTTTCCCAATAAAGAATATGATCTTTTGAAATAACAATGTCAAAGATCAAACTCATTTTTCTCTAGGAAAAATACTAAGAAATCTACTAGAAATTATATGTACACATGTTTGATCCTTTTCATATGGAATTGAAATGTATACTTAGTGATGAAGCTTTAGTGCCAATTTCGAATATTTAGTTGGTGTAAGTGATATGAATAAACATACTGATTTGATTGATCAGGTAAGAAAATGCATACTACCGACATGGAATCTATTACTTTAATTAATCAGACATGTTTACTTTTAAATCTGGTAAAACACACACAAAAAAAATATGTACATAAGGAAGGCGTGGGAATTAAAATAAAATGGAGGAATGTAATAACTGACACTAAAGAAAAAAAAACATTTCTTGCAATGGAACTTTCAATAATTATTTGGGGAAATTACGCGGATTAGCAAATATATATCAGTTAATTAGCTAATATATCTTATAATTTGAATTAATTATCACTCCCAGCCTCATTTTAGTTATAATTATGTGTGTCACTCTCCTCTCTTATACATATACAAATACAAATTATAATACATAGAAAATTATATGACAGATATACAAATACAATTCACCTCTCTGCCCACTCTTGCTCGCTTCTCTCCTCCCTCTCCCAATCTTGCTCTCTAGATATACAAATACATATGTATACCAGTTATATATAATTATCTAATAGATATACATATACAATTCGACATATATACAAATATAATTCATCTCTCTACACTCTATGTCCTCTCTCGCTCACCTCTCTCCTCCCCCTTACATGTAGCTACGAATCATAATTAACAAATTATAGCTATGAAGCCTAATCAAGTTATTTTTAGTGGCTATTTGTGAATTTTTTTCATTTTCAATGGCTTGAATCAGAAATAATTAAGCCTGAAGAGATCCATAGGCGAATTTAAGATAATTAGAATATGGGTATACCATTAAGGGGGGAAAAAGGGCAAGCTGCTTTATCAGACATATATCCATACCATACATACTAATTTAGTAAAATTTTACCTATAGTTTTAAATAACTATGTATTTTACCACTAATTAAGAGTTTCTTATTATACATTGAGGAAGATATACTTAGATACATATGTTTTTGCTACCAGATACACTTGGATACAATGTATCTCGAACAAATTATACTTGATTTTAACTGTAATATGTATCCCGAGATACATGTATCTGGACGCACCGAAATATGATAAAATTCATAATATTGCAAACTAGAATTATGTATGTAAGTAATTAGCTCCTAAACTAGTAAAATTTCTATAAAAGAAGAAAATTAAATGTATTGAGTGGAAAGTGATCATTCTTCAAAGTAAATAACTCAACATTCTACTAACCACTAAGTGCATAGTTTAGCCTTCTCGTAGCATGTCACGTGCTATCGCGGATAATATCTAGTGTTACTACGAGTTCATGTTTCTTATATTGTAAACAATAAATTTATCTGTAGAAGAATCACAACCATCTCAGCACACCACATGTTGGTACAAGCTCCTTATTCTAACTAAGTTCCCAAATATAATTTGCTAAATTTCAAAGAATGCCCTCCTTTAACATACCCAAAATAACTTGGTAAATAGCACTTTCTTTCTCCAAATGAATCCTACGCGATTTGATTTGAATTAGTGGAACCACTGGATTTCAAAAATTGAATAATTATTTTAAGAAAAAGGAAGATGCATAAATACAAATGATTAAGGCCACAAGCTCTTTAATTTCTGTCTTTAATGTCAAGTTTATGAAAATTTCTGTCTATGCTTTTACTTGGTCTTATTCAATGTGTTCCGTACCACCTTAAAGGTCTCGACTTCATAAGAAGAAAAAAAAAGTTTGTGCTTCTCGATGTTAAAAAAGGTAAAGTAGACTTGGCTTTTAATTTACTCTTCTAATTAATTACTGTCCTAAATAACATGGCACGCTTGTTACATAATTAGCATACAGTATATACTGATTATTCACTTATAGAGGACCAATTATACCTGCCAAAATCGCTAAGGGTCATTCTGCTCATGAGATAAGATGAGATATTTCAAAATTAAGTTTGAGATTAAATATATTTAGTGTTATATTATCTCATCTAAGAGGTAAGATAAATTAATTCCAAGATTATAATATCTGAATAACTTTGTTTGCGAACCAAACGATCCTAGTATTGAGTAATAAGGAAGTATAAGTCAGGTTGCAGCGTATCTGTTTCTTCTTTCATACTAGTAATGCTAACAGAATATCATTAATTGGTATGCATGTCAATCATTTCTATTATGTGTATTCTCGTAATTTCTTGTTCGAATCAAAGGTTCAAAGAAAAATCTTTACATCCAAAAGATAGAGGTAATCAAAGTCAAATTAAGGATTTGAAGATTTCGGGTGCACTAAAATATGAGCTCTAACTCTAGCTGGATTCGAACTCTAGTCTCGTGGGGCACTGTAGAGGCGGAGCCCCAGTCAGGAATTTGGGGGTTCTAAATCAATTTTGCTTGGGGTTCACATGTTAATATACATATACTTATTTAATTTTCTAATACAAATATAGGGTTTATGAAAAAACTAGTAGATTCGTCCGAACCCATGAACCCCCACTTAGCTCCGCCTCTGCATGAGTGGTTCCTCTGGCTTGTACAAATGGCACAAGGGCACTCTTATGTTCCTCATGGATGCACTATTAATTATATTATATTTTCGGTTAATTTCTCAATATATATATATATATACACACATTTTTTTTTCAAAATTAACGGGTGTACATGCACCCCTATTGATATATGTGGATCCACCTCTAGCCAGGTAAGATTTGCAAACAATACGTCCTTGTCATAGTTCACATGTAGTATGATCCCCCTTTCTTTTGTTTTAAAGTTTATTTCACATTTTCGTTGTTTAATTAAATAATCCTCGAAAAGGTCAAGTAATTATTTCGGTTTCAATTAGCATGAAACATGAAAATTGATGTTGTTCCACTTCATTAGTTAATTAATCTTAATTACAGTTTTTAAAACCATATTAGTTAGGCGTGTTAATGTTGTGATCCATGTCATCCCTAGCTACTTTATCCAATTTTATTTTTTAATATTTGTTGGTTCAAACTTTGTCGAAACTGCATGCGTAGTTTCAGACATGTTTTAGCAGGAAGACAAAATTTTATTTTTTTTATTTGTACAATAATGATAACCCTAAAATATACACTATAATAAAGATAAATAATTAAACACCCTTAACATGAGTTTTATCATATGTTTTAGCAGGAAGGCAAAAAAAAAATGGAACCGAATAAATGTTATGTTGGTGTCAATGAGAAATTGAGAGAAATGGAAATTTAAATGATGTTTTTCTTATAGGAATTTTGTCCCTAGTTGAATGAAAAAAGGGAAAGTTGAGGAGAAGATAAGTTTTAAGTCGTTATTGTCATTTCGTTTCAGCTTTGGTCAAATAATTGAATGATAAGCTTTTTGAACCAATGAAATCTCTTTAATTTTAATATTGCGAAATATTAATTTATTTGACTAATGTACGAATTTTATTTTAATTAATTTTGCGGATGTTATTTTGTTCCAAAAAGATACAAGGTCTTTTACGAAAAAGATCATTTTCAAATTGGTATTGTACGCATCATGTGAACATCAAATCGTGGTCAACAAAATTATTGGTGTTTGATGTAACATGACTCCAATAATAGAGAAATTTGTAATATTCTAGAACGAAGTAATTCAACATATCATGTATAATGAGGGATTGCATTTTTAAAAAAATACATAGTAAATTTTATGGACTCATGATAAAAATAAATCAGTATTTATGTAATACACTGTAATCCTAGTCTTAAACGTAAAATACAAACATGTTCATCGTTATTTTATTAATTACTCAAAGAGTGTTAATCTTTCACATTTAACACACTTTTAAAAGTAAATAAATAGTAAATTTATTTAGGTAAAACTAGTTTCATGTAATCTATCATTGAGTAGTTAAATTACGACTTTGTGAGATACTGCAGATTAGTTATTGGTGTCTGAGGTACAATGACTCCACTAATAAGGAAATCTATATTGTTCTCAAAGGAAGTTATCCCAACACATAGTGTATAAAGAGGGATTCAATTTCTTAAAAATATACAGTAAATTTCGTAGACTCATGATAAAAATAAATTAGTATTTCTGTAATACATTATAACCTTTGTTTTAAATGCAAAATACTAACATGTTCATTGTTATCTTATTAATTACTCAAACTGTATTAATCTTTCACATTTAACACATTTTAAAAAGTAAATAATTAGTAAATTATTTAGGTAAAATTATATTCATGCCTCTATCATTGAATAGTTAAATTGCGACTTTGAGAGATAGTGCGGATTAGTTATTGGTGTTTGAGGTGCCATGATTTCAATAATAGAGAAATCTATACTATTCTCTGAGGAAGTAATCTAACACATCGTTTATAAAAAGGGATTGAATTTCTTAAAAGTACACGATAAATTCTATGAACTCGTGATAAAAATAAATTAGTATTTCTATAATATACAGTTATATCGTTATCTTATTAATTACCCAAAGACAGTTAATATTTCACATTTAGCATGTTTTTAAAAGTAAATAAATAGTAAATTATTTTGGTAAAATTAGATTAATGTCTCTATAATTGAGTAGTTAAATCACGACTTTCTGTGATATTGCGAATTAGTTATTGATATTTGAGCTACCATGACTCTAATAATAGAGAAATCTGTATTATTCTCGAAGGAAGTAATCCCACACATCGTGTATAAAGATTGATTGAATTTCTTAAAAACACACAGTAAATTATGCGGACTCATGATAAAAATAAATTAGCACTTCTGTAGTACACTAATCCTATTTTAAACGCAAAATACTAACATGTTCATTGTTATCTTACTAATTACTAAAAAAGTATTAATTTTTCACATTTAACACATTTTTAAAAATAAACAAATAGTAAATTGTTTAGGTTAAATTAGATTTATGCCTCTATCATTGAATAGTTGAATTATGACTTTGTGAGATACTGCAGATTAAGTGGAAACCCAGTCGATAGCCAATATCAATCGTTACTTTAATTAAACCTTAGCCAAAACAATTTGACAGCGAAATCACTTCAAAGTCCAATCAGTGGATTTCAAATATATAATTTGAACTATATATCATATAAATTTTATACGTATTATTTTATCTTCATCAATTTCTCTTGATCAACAATAGCTCGAGTATAGAAGAAGAAAGGGAAAAGAAGAGCATAATCCAAATTCCAAATTAAGAGGTTTTCTATCTTAAAAAAAGAGAACAGAAATTTTCCCAAACTACTAAAAAGATAGAAAAAAAAAAAAAAGCAAAACACTTATATACATTATTTTTTTCTTACATAAACAAATATAAGAAATAACTCAGCAAGCACCCTCCGCCTTCAATAATACTAAGTTATGAATTCCGAGTCTTACAAAAATAAAATGAAATGAAAAGCTATAGAAAGGGGTAAAAAAGAAGGTAACTACAAGAAGTGGCAAAGTAACATGACTATCAGATGTGCAATTTCACGAAGTAAAATTCTATCATAATCATCATTTCATCCTCATAAAAAAAATCAAAAAAATATTCCAAAATATCATGACTCACGATGTCCTTCGAGATGACTCAGTTGGTTTGGAGGGTTATCATCCACCCTACCCCTCAATGTCTTCTAAGTCGAGCATGTGATTAGTAGACTATTACACAGTAAAAAGAACATGACTGACAACTAATTTCACATCAAGAGAGCTCAAAGTCCAAATTGGTGCGTGTAAAATTAAACCTCAACGTCGATTATGAAGAGGGTCAGATTCATTAGGCACTCTTCTTTTACTAGAAAAATACACATGATCAAGTGAATGCCTCATCAGCTTCCAATTATTTTGCGGCTGCTTACTCTGTTTTTCCTCTACCTGTTTCTTGATTGTATCGTTTTTCATCGCTGCAGATACAAATAACAAATATAGAAAAACTAGAATCACCAAAAACTTCTTGATTTGCATTATGTTGTTGAAAACAGAGACTAATACGAATGGTTCTGTTATCAAAGGAAGTTTGGGTAGAAAAATAAAACAGAGGTGAGAAGTATTTTAAGTACAGAGTTTTACTTCTGTACATTAATAAATGTAATTTTTTTTTTAACTAACTTCCAAGAATAACATATAATATAACACCAAAAGGTGTGATGGGATAATTAGGATAAGTCACGTAGATCGAAAAAAAGGTGTGTATAGAAATTATACTCCAATATACATGGGTAAAAGATTATCTATATAGGTTGGGTGTTCAAAGATAATAGGTTCATCTGAATTTAATATTTTTTCACGAAGAATGATTTTATTTATAAAAAATTATGAAAATTATGATAGATAATAGGTATAAATTCACGACATTAAGAATATAATGGGTTTAATGCTAAAAATCTCTAAGTTTGAATTTATAAAGTAAAAATCTTAAATTCACCTATGTTATATTACAAAATTAAGGGGCTCATTTGGTTAAGACAATATTCTGAGATTAGTTATTTCAGGATTGTTATTTCATCCTCAATGTTTTAGATAAAAATAACACTACAATCACAACACGATTTTATCTCAAACCAAACAAGGGACTAACTCATTCTAAAATTAACTTCGAGATAAATTATTTTCTTATCCCTCGTACCAGACGAGCCTCGAGTGTTATAGTCCTGCACAAGGGAGACAACACACGATGGGAAGGCTTTCCTTATGTTTTTCTTTACTTTATGGTTAAAAGGCCAAATGGGTAATACAATATTCTTGTGTTTTACGAGAACTTTTTTACTAAAGAAATTTTTTGCTTCTCTCGCTTTCAGTCCCTTAAAATAAGGCCAAAATTGCGTATGATAACAAAGCATATGGCTTCTAGTGCTTTATTTTTGTCTGCTTTGGAAAGTAGTCAACTTAATACTTTTTATAGCTACTTCTGCAATGCCCAGATATTCTACTACTTATGGTGAACTCTTCAAAGCATGACAAAAGTTATGTAAAGTCTTCAATCTTTGATGATGAGAAATCTGAATTCTGAAATTTTGGGGAAAAAGTATTGAATTGGCTGAATAATCTGAATATATATGTGGTGCAGTATATATTCGATCGACTAGTCAATTCACTTGCCAGGAGGAACAGTAATATGACAATTAAACTTCAGAGTACAACTAATTTTAACTTGGAATTGTTTGTGTTAAAGAATAGAGGAAACTACCCCGGAAAACTTGACCAAAATGAGATAGCTAAATTTCTTTCACAAACCTTATTTCTAATGATATGAATAAAATGTCATTCCTAAACTCTCATTGCTTGCGCCTAAGACAAAGATATTTGGAGCTAGACAATGTAAGTCAAGGAAGGGCCCAATATCAGAAACAAGGAATTGGGTTGGGCCTAGCTCTTACCATGTTAAAGAACGGAAAATTTTCATATACAACAAACATTTAGCATTAAATAGAAGTATAAATTATAGGAACCACATATTATAAGTATTAAATAATATCCTATCCCTTTTAGTTTTCTATTTACCAAAAATCCCTTAAAAATGATGTTTGCGGGACACATAGCGTTGTGCATGGGATACATTAGGTTTGATACATTCCACATAGCGGGATACATAGCGTTGTGTACGGGATACATAGCATTGTGCACGGGATACATAGTGTTTGATACATTCCACATAGCGGGATATATAGCGTTGTGCACGGGATATATAGGTAAATAAGGGATTTTTGAATTTTTTGAAATAAGTAGGGATAAATGAATATTAAGGTAAGTAAAGGAGTGTAGTTAAGTAATTTGTCCTAAATAGAATCCCTTAGCTACACTTTCAGCCTCAGACCTAATTCACCCACAAAAGTTAATTTATAAGTCAAGGAATGTGTAAGAGTCAAGACAATATAAGGAGACCAAGTTCCCCAATGCCCA